>NW_027311161.1:0-2500 GCF_047496795.1 Chiloscyllium punctatum | reverse complement strand
AGCGCTCCGACGCCGGAGGGCTCCGGAGTCTGAACTTAGGGGGACAAAGAGGACGGGTCCTCTGCGACACCCCAGCCGCGCTCTCGCCAGCCAAGGCGAGTGCGATTGATTGCCAAACGACCCTCAGACAGGCGTGGCCCCGGGAAGAACCCGGGGCCGCAAAGTGCGTTCAAAGTGTCGATGATCAATGTGTCCTGCAATTCACATTAATTCTCGCAGCTAGCTGCGTTCGTCATCGACGCACGAGCCGAGTGATCCACCGTCAAGAGTTGTCTGAGTTTGTTTTAGGTCTCTCCCTCGCCAGAGGAAAGCGACCCGGACCGCACATACGCTCCCCACCTTGAGCTACAGCCACCTGCACGCCGGCGTGCGGGCGGAGCAGGGTGGCGTGAAGCGATGGGGAGCACCATCCTGGTGCGGCCCGCAGAAACATACGTCTATTGGGGGGAGGAGGACAGGGCGCCCAAGAGGCGATGCGTGCCCCAACGCACCGCAGCGACGGAGGCAGGATCACCGCCACCATGTCGCCCGCCTAGTATCACGAGGCGTGCAGCAGCTTTGCCCTAGGAAAAGCAGAGGCGGGAACGGGCACCGGCCATCGGTTCGGCAGCGTCACTGACGCGTGCACGTGGCGGCGTGTCGGCGAGCGGACTTCCTGCGAGGAGGCGGGGGCGGCACTCGCCCGAGCAGACGCCCGCCCGGCCCAGCCACCGCCGAGGTGGACTGGGAGTCGCGGCAACGGCTCGTCATACTCGTTCCCACACTCACAGCGCAGCTTGCCCGCAAGCCACCGACCACCGATCGACGCCAGGCGCCCCGACCGAGAGCGGGATCGCTCGTTCGCCCTGCTGGCAGTTCGCTGGGGATCACTACTGCACGGAGCTCGGAGACCGACGGGCGGCAACTCGAGAGTCTTTAAACCACCACCCCCATCCCGCAAGTGCAAAGAGGCTGTATACGCACAGACGGGTGAGGGGAATAGGTACCCCGTCGGGTTTGAAGGGAGCGTGACTAGATAGCAACGATGTAAACCCAGCCGATTTGGGAGCGAAAGACCGGCGCCTGCATCACCGGCTTCGTTTCCCGTGGCTGGAGAGTACACCGAAACCCTCCGTCTGTCGCGAGCTCCCGACGACGCGGTGCCGCCAAGCAGCAGGGCCGGACCTGGTGTGGCTCCCCTCGTCGATCACAGACCGGTCGGCACTACTGACGAGACGGTGGAACGGGCTTCGCCCCTTGTGACGAAGGGTGATGCGAACCCGCCCGCCCGCGTGCGTTCGGGGTGGACTCGGCAAACGGAGATTTGAAATCGGAAAGTGTCCTCCTGCCCCGCGCAGGTAGGCGCCCAACAGTTGTGGGGGGTTTGGCGGTGACCACGGCTGCAGGGCCTGCTACCCCGACGAGCTCTCCTGCTGGCCCCGAAACCACCCTCGCGAGACAAGTTGAAACGGAAACGGGCGTACCCCCAAGCCGACGATCCTTTCTTATTTGTTACTTTTTTTTTCACTTGCTCGAGTTGTGGCGATTTGGCGGTGACCACGGCTGCAGGGCCTGCTACCCCGACGAGCTCTCCTGCTGGCCCCGAAACCACCCTCGCGAGACAAGTTGAAACGGAAACGGGCGTACCCCCAAGCCGACAGAGATCCTTTCTTATTTGTTACTTTTTTTTTTCACTTGCTCGAGTTGTGGGGGTTTGGCGGTGACCACGGCTGCAGGGCCTGCTACCCCGACGAGCTCTCCTGCTGGCCCCGAAACCACCCTCGCGAGACAAGTTGAAACGGAAACGGGCGTACCCCCAAGCCGACGATCCTTTCTTATTTGTTACTTTTTTTTTTCACTTGCTCGAGTTGTGGGGGTTTGGCGGTGACCACGGCTGCAGGGCCTGCTACCCCGACGAGCTCTCCTGCTGGCCCCGAAACCACCCTCGCGAGACAAGTTGAAACGGAAACGGGCGTACCCCCAAGCCGACGATCCTTTCTTATTTGTTACTTTTTTTTTCACTTGCTCGAGTTGTGGGGGTTTGGCGGTGACCACGGCTGCAGGGCCTGCTACCCCGACGAGCTCTCCTGCTGGCCCCGAAACCACCCTCGCGAGACAAGTTGAAACGGAAACGGGCGTACCCCCAAGCCGACGATCCTTTCTTATTTGTTACTTTTTTTTTCACTTGCTCGAGTTGTGGGGGTTTGGCGGTGACCACGGCTGCAGGGCCTGCTACCCCGACGAGCTCTCCTGCTGGCCCCGAAACCACCCTCGCGAGACAAGTTGAAACGGAAACGGGCGTACCCCCAAGCCGACAGAGATGCTTTCGCTCCTGTTACTTTTTTTTTCACTTGCTCGAGTTGTGGGGGTTTGGCGGTGACCACGGCTGCAGGGCCTGCTACCCCGACGAGCTCTCCTGCTGGCCCCGAAACCACCCTCGCGAGACAAGTTGAAACGGAAACGGGCGTACCCCCAAGCCGACAGAGATCCTTTCGTACTTGAACCAACACAAAGTTTGTCA
>NW_027311160.1:0-34368 GCF_047496795.1 Chiloscyllium punctatum | reverse complement strand
GGCGTGCCGCAAAGATCAATAGTGGGAAAAAGGCCGAGAACTCTCAACCTATCCTCGTACGACCTACTCTCCATTCCAGCCAACATCCTGGTAAATCTTCTCTGCACCCTCTCCAAAGCTTCCACATCTTTCCTAAAGTGAGGCGACCAGAATAGGTACATGCATGGGAAGGGTTTAGAGGGATATGGGCCGAGTGCTGGCAAGGGGGACGAGATTAATTTAGGACATTTGGTCACTGATACAAATCATTTACATTTGAGTATATGAAGTATGATCAGTAAGGTTGTAGATAATACCAAATTAGGTGGTGTAGTCGACAGTGAAGAATGATATCTCAGAACACAGTGGAAACTTGGTTAGGTGAACCGAGCGGTGGCAGATGGAGTTTAATTTGATAAATGTGAGGTGTTGCATTTTGCAAGATAAATCAGGGCAAGACATGTAGGTCAAGTCCTGTCAAAAGTGGCCAATCAAAGAAAACTCCATTGAAATTATCGAATCCCTACAGGGAGGAAAGAGGCTATTCGGCCCATCGAGGCAACATCGACCCTCGGAACCGTATCCCACTGGATACACCCCTACCCTATCCCCCGAGCCTGCATTTCCCATGGCTAATTGACCTAGCCTACACATCCCAGGGTACCTGGGGCAATTTAGCATGGCCAATCTACCCCTTACCTGTGTATCTTTGTACTGTGGAGGGAAAATGTAACACCTGGAAGAAACTCACGCAGACACGGACAGAATGTGCAAACACCAGACAGGCACTCATTCAAGGATAGAATTAAACCCAGATCACTGTGCTGTGAGGTAGCAATGCTAGCCACTGAGGTACTGTGTCACCTTGTGGTGAAGGTTCTCTGTTCCTTGAAAGTGCCATCACAGGTAGACAGCGCAGTGAAGAAGGTACTTGGTGATCTTCCCTTTATTGGTGCATGCTTTGAGTCGAAGTATTTGCATGACATGTTAAATATGTACAGGACATTGATTTGGCCACTTTTGTAATATTGCCTTTAATTCTGGTCTCCCTGCTGTCGGAAAGATGTTGTCAAACTTGAAAGAGTGCAGAAGAGATTTTTTTAAATGTTGCAGGTGTTGCAGTGTTTGAGCTACAGGGAGAGTTTGAATCGGCTGGGACTATTTTCAAGTGTTGAAGCTGAGGGGTGACCTTATAGCGGTTTATAAAGTCATGAGGGGCATAGATAAGGTAAACAGTCAACGTCTTTACCCCAGCATAGGCGAGTCGAAAATTAGAGGACAAAGGTTTAAGGTGAGAGGAGAAAGATTTATAAAGGGAAAGGAGATACAACACTTTCAAAGAGAGACTGCTGTGTTTATGGACTGTGCACCCAAAAGAGGTGGGTGGAGGCAGGTCCAGTTACACCATTTAAAAGGCATTTGAATAGGTACATGCATGGGAAGGGTTTAGAGGGATATGGGCCGAGTGCTGGCAAGGGGGACGAGATTAATTTAGGACATTTGGTCAGAATGGACGACTGGATCGAAAGGTCTTTTTCTGTGCTGTACATCACTGAGACTCTGTTGACTCTTGAGTGTATAACACAGGAACAGGAAGAGGCTATTCAGGTTCTGAATTCTGTCAGTCAGTTTGTTTGGTCAGTCCTTCAACTGCTCGAGACTGGAACATAGGAACAGGAGGCAGTCACTCAACTGCTCGAGATTGGGACACAGGGACAGGAGGCAGTCACTCAACTGCTCGAGACTGGGACACAGGAACAGGAGGCAGTCACTCAACTGCTCGAGACTGGAACATAGGAACAGGAGGGAGTCACTCAACTGCTCGAGACTGGGACACAGGAACAGGAGGGAGTCATTCAACTGCTATAGACTGGGATATAGGAACAGGAGGGAGTCACTCAACTGCTCGAGACTGGGACACAGGGACAGGAGGCAGTCACTCAACTGCTCGAGACTGGAACATAGGAACAGGAGGCAGTCACTCAACTGCTCGAGACTGAGACACAGAAACAGGAGGCACTCACTCAACTGCTATAGACTGGGATATAGGAACAGGAAGAAGTCACTCAACTGCTTGAGATTGAGACCTAGGAACAGGAGGGAGTCACTCAACCGCTCGAGACTGGGACACAGGAGCAGGAGGGTGTCATTCAACTGCTTGAGATTGGGACACAGGAAAAGGAGACAGCCATTCATCTGCTCCAGACTGGGACACAGGAACAGGAGGGAGTCACTCAACCGCTCGAGACTGGGACAGAGGAACAGGAGGCAGTCACTCAACTGCTCGAGATTGGGACACAGGGACTATAGGCAGTCACTCAACCGCTCGAGACTGGGACACAGGAACAGGAGTGTGTCATTCAACTGCTTGAGATTGGGACACAGGAAAAGGAGACAGCCATTCATCTGCTCCAGACTGGGACACAGGAACAGGAGGGAGTCACTCAACCGCTCGAGACTGGGACAGAGGAACAGGAGGGTGTCATTCAACTGCTCGAGACTGGGACACAGGGACAGGAGGGAGTTACTCAACTGCTCGAGACTGGGACACAGGAACATGAGGGAGTCACTCAACTGCTCGAGACTGGGACACAGGAACAGGAGGGAGTCACTCAACCGCTCGAGACTGGGACACAGGGACAGGAGGCAGTCACTCAACTGCTCGAGACTGGGACACAGGAACAGGAGGGAGTCACTCAACTGCTCGAGACTGGGACACAGGAACAGGAGGGAGTCACTCAACTGCTCGAGACTGGGACACAGGAACATGAGGGAGTCACTCAACTGCTCGAGACTGGGACAGAGGAACAGGAGGGAGTCACTCAACTGCTCGAGACTGGGACACAGGAACAGGAGGGAGTCACTCAACTGCTCGAGACTGGGACACAGGGACAGGAGGCAGTCACTCAACTGCTCGAGACTGGGACACAGGAACAGGAGGGAGTCACTCAACTGCTCGAGACTGGGACACAGGAACAGGAAGGAGTCACTCAACTGCTCGAGACTGGGACAGCGGAACAGGAGGGTGTCATTCAACTGCTCGAGACTGGGACACAGGAACAGGAGGCAGTCACTCAACTGCTCGAGACCATCACTGGGAAATCTAGAGGCTTGTGAGGCCCCAGGATCCTGTTACGCAGGGACAGCAGGAGGTCACTCACTCCCCACCAGCTTTGGGCACTGGGAGAGAAGGGGAGTTTGCCTCTAACAAACAGAAATATATGAATAAATTGCATTCGTAGTCCACACAATCCTGCCCCACCATTCACTAAGACCATGGCTCATCTGATGGTGATTTCCTCATCCCATTTTACGAAGACCCCCTTCTCTGCAGCCTCTGCTCCGTTTGTTGGTCATGTTGCCGACTCAGATGCTGTAACAACAGTCACCATCACTCATCCAGAGGTTTGGGTCTCATCTGAGGAGTCAGGATTTGAAGGGTCCAATCACAAGAATGAAAACACAAAATAAAGGCATTGCCAGAAGTTTAGTTCTGTCACATTTGCAATCCAACTCACCTAACCGGCCCATCCATTATATATTCAGGATGGAGCACAGTGTAGATCCAGCTAGCGAACTGCTGAATGCAACCCAGCAATATCCAGAGTTGAACTCTGTTCAGCCCACACCAATAATTGATCTATAATACTGGGCTAAATGTCCAGCGGGAGGAACTGTGCAGTCTGCACTGGTTCATCCATATATAACCCCAGGTTTTTGCATTGTTCAGCACTGTGTTAGATCACTGCCCAGTGTGGGGAAGCTTGCAGTCGATGCTGGAAGTGACAGGATGTGCAGCTCCCATCCATTTACAGCTCTGTATCTCCATTGCGCCTTGACAAGGGTGCTGTGGGTGTGAAAATCACTGGGAAGGAGAGATGTAAATTGAAACAGTTTAAATACCAATAGTTCCAACTCAGGCGCATACCACTCCAGTATTTAAAGATGAAATAACTGAGATAATGTCCAGTGAGGTTTTGTGGATGGTGCAAAGAAGTAAAAAGGGGTTGGTGATGTTATGGTGGTTGCACTATAAGCCTCCAAATAATTAAGGGGAATTAGAGAAACAAATATGCAAGGAGACTGGCGAGACTTGCAGGAGCAATAGGGTTGTCATAATAGGTGATTTTAATTATACTAACATCGACTGGGACTTCCAGAGGTTTAAGGACTAAGATGGAAAGAAATTAGTTAAGTGTGTTCAGGAAAGCTTCCACAAGCAGCATGTGGAGGGTCCTACTCGTGAAGGGACAAACTCGACCTACTGTTGGGACATAGGGCAGGATAGGTGACGGAGGTAAAGTGGGGAGCATTTTGGGATTGGTGATTGGATTGTATTAATTTTAAAACAGTTATGGCAGGGACAGAATTGGTCCACAGATTCAAGTTCTAATTTGGGGCAAGGCGAATTTTGTTGGAATTAGACAGGGACTTGCAAACGTTGATTGGAGTAGCTTGTTTCCAGGCAAAAGGATCTCTGGTAAGTGGGAGGCTTTTAAAAGTGAGATATTTCAAGTTCAAAGTCTATATGTTCCTGTGAGGGTGAAGGGAAAGTGAGGTAGGAAGAGAGAACCCTGGATGACAAGAGATAATCAGGCTCTGACCAGCAAAAAGGAGGCGTGGCTCAGGTTCAGCAGCTGGGATCAATGGAATCTCTGGAGAGTCCCAAGGGATGCAGGAGTTTACTGAAGAAGGAAATCAGCAAAGCGAAAAGGGGGTACGACTTGCCTTGGCTGAGAAAAGTAGGGAATCCAAAGATGTGCTGTCAGTATAGTAAAGAAAAAGAGCGACTAGAGAGAAAATAGGATGCCTTAAAATGCAAAGTGGGCATTCATGTGTAAAACCACAACAGATGGGCAAGGTCCTCAATTTCCCCTCTGTGTTTACCATGAAGAAATTCGTGAAGATCTGTGACCTTTGGTGGGGTTAGTTGTCATATCTTGGTACTGTTAATATCACAGTAGAGTGCTGTTGGACATATTAGAATGCATAAAGTCAGATAAATCTCTTGGTCCTGACCAGGTATATCCAAGAACACTGAAAGAGGCGAGAGAAGACAGTTCAGGGGCAAGGTCCCGGACGACTGGGCAGTAGCAAATAGAGTGCCCTTCTTCAAGAAGGGCTGCAAAAAATGCCTGGGAAGTATGCACCAGTAAGCTTCACATCTGTTTTCGGTAATCCACTTGAGAAGGTTCTGAGAGATAAGATGTGTATGCATTTGGAAAGAAAGAGTTTGATTTGGAGAAGTCAGCATAGCTTTGTGCATGGCAGATCATGCCCTACAAATTTTGTTCGTAGTTTTTTGAGGAAGTGACCGGGAAGGTTGACGAGGGCAGGGTGATGGACATAGTGTATATGGATTTCAGTAAGGCCTTTGATAAGGTTCCACATGGTAGGCAGCTCGAGAAGGTTAGATCGCAAGGGCTCCAAGGTGATCTGGCAAATTGGCAACACAATTGGCTTGGCGTTAGGAAGCAAATGGCTATGGTGGAGGTATGCTTGTCGGACTGGAGGCCTGTGACGAGCGGAGTGTCTCAGGGGTCGGTCCTGGGCCCATTGCTGTTTGTTATCTATATCAATGATTTGGACGAGAGTGCACAACGCAAGGTTAGTAAGTTTGCAGATGACACTAAAACAGAAGGGATCCAATGAGGAACATTACCAGAAATTGCAGCAGTACCTTAATCGGCAGTGGAAGTGGCTGGGAAATATCATGTGAAGTTTAACATAGGCAAGGGTGATGTCTTGCATTTTGCAAAGTGAAATCCAGGTAGGTGTTTAATGATGAACGAGAGTGCCTTAAGGAGTGTAGTGGAACAAAGGACATTAGAGATTAGGTGCACGGTTGTCTGAAATTTGGGTCACAGATACACAGGACAGTGAAGAAGGCGGTTGGCACACAGGCATTCAGTATAGAAGTTGGGACGTTATGTTGCAATTATACAGGAAGTTGGTAAGGTTGCAGTTGGAGTATTGGGTTCAGTTTTGTTCACCTTGCTATAGAACATATATTATTGAATTAGAAAGAGTGCAGAAGAAATTTCAGAGATGTTTCCTGGGCTAAAGGGTTTAAGTTATAGGGAGAAGTTGGACAGGTTAGAACTTATTTCTTTACAGCCTAGGAAACTGAAGGGGGTTCTTAAAGAAGTGTAGATAGTCTGTGAGAAGACTTGTAGCTCGGGTGTTCATTGTTGTAGTTCTGTTCGCCGAGCTGGGAAATTGTGTTCAGAATTTTCAGCGGACAGCTGGAACTGACAACAGGAAGCAGCAGATACAAACCACTATAAATGCCGGAGGAAGTATCACAGAGGCGCTTCACAGGAGGCCCCCAAGCACTGAGGATGTCACCTAGACAGGGGATGAAACGTCTGCAACAACAATTCCCAGCTCGGCGAACAGAACCACAACAAGAAGTGTAGATCTTATCAAATTATGAGAGCCGTGCATAGGGTTAAACACTTGAATTTTTTTCGCAAGGTTGGGGAATCGAGGACTAGAGGACATCCGTTAATGTTTCGAGAGGAATAAAATGAAAATTAACCCGTAGGGGCAACTTTTTTACACAGAGTATGGTATACTAATGGGGTGAGCTTCCAGTGGAAGTGGTTGAGATGGGTACAATAACAACATTGAAAAGGCATTTGGACAAATACACAGATAGGAAAGGATTAGCGGGATACAGAGCAAGGGCAGAGAAATTGGATGAGTGTGGATGAACATTTTGTTCGTCATGGACCATCTGGGCCGAAGGGGCCTGTTTCCGTCTGTAGAACCGTGTGACTGTAAATCCGTGTGTTTTGGGAAAGAGACAGGGCGGGGGAGAGCGAGAAAAAATGTCATGGAAAGATATGTTCACTAGTTTCAGAATGCTGAAGTGAAGACATTTCGACAGTATCATGCAACACGGGTCAGTATTATGAAGAATTATCAGTGAATGGTATATTAGTGTGAGTTCAGGCGATGGAGAGTTTTGAATGAGCGTTTGTCCTGCAACTTTGTAACTGGGAGGGAGGAAGGACTGCAGAATCTTCATTACATTGAGCTGTATAAAACAGTAATTTGTCTCAGTTTCATTTTCGTTGAGTGTGACAGAGGGACTGTCTGGACGAAGCTGAGCTGGTTTCCTGGTGCTCTCTTATCGAACTCACCTCATTAGCTACCTACCCCACCCCATGGTGTCCCTCTCATTCAATACCAGCCCGATTCTCCCACCCATCATGATTGACCAGACGGCACTCCGGCACTTTTACCCCATTTCTCTTCAAGTACCTGTTCAAGGGCATTTCCCATGGAATGCACTAACAATATATTCCATTTCCTTTATACTTTCATACGATGGTCAGCATGCTTTACACAGACCAAGCAAGAAATCTACACTTATTTTATGGTTATAGATTCCAATCACACTTAGTAATTCTGGTTATTTCACTTGACTCACCTTAATGATATTAAATCAAAGACAGCTTCTAAACATGTCTTGTTATAAAATACAATTTCGAGCAGAGAACGATCTTGCCCTCAGCCGTTATCTTGACCGTTATCAGAATTTGCCATTTTCATTTTTATGAAAGTTTCTCTTGCCCTTTGCATGTGACTGTTTCTGTCTGTAACAGTTCTGTCAGTTCGTTGGACGGCCGGTTTGTGTTGCAGAGGGAGGCCAGCAGCGCCGGTTCAGTTCCTCACACTGACAGAGGTTACCATGAAGGGGAAGCTGTCTCAACCTCAACCTCACCCCATCACCCGAGATGTGGTGACCCTCAGGGTAAACCAGCATAAGTGGTCTCTCTAATGAGAGTTCTTTGGGACTCTATTCTATCAATGTTAGCATTTTAATTTTTAAAAATAATTTTATTGAAAAGAGATTTTTAATATTATAATAACTCAATAACAACACAACTCAAATAACTGAACAGAATTACACTCATGTGCATGTACATACAAAACAAGTTAAAAACGTTAAATGGACGGAAGAAAAACAAAAATAAAAAATAAATAATGAATACATAGTACAGCTCAGCATAACAAAACGATAGCTCTCGTTCTTCAAGAGCATTAACTGATACGCATCTTTATGTTCATAATTGTTTCTCATTGGATATTAGATTCATAAGACAATATATAAAAACCCTTCTTAATGTGACAGATAAACCTGCATCGTGGTAATCCAAAAAGGGCTGCCATGTCTTATGAAAATCTGTTTTTTTTTGATGTACCATACTAGTGAGAAAGTCCAAAGGGATATTCTCCATGAAGAACTTACGACGACCTAACAGACCCAGGGTTTTTAGACATCCAACACAACAGAACATGTTTCCTAGCACAGAAAGTAAGGATATAATGCTTTTCCTCGTGTGCATCTGCGTCAGGTTCCCTGAGCAGGCCCAGGAAAAGAAAAACCGGGTCCATCTCCAATTCAGTCCCCAATACCTACTCTATCACACATAACACAGTGCTCCAATATATATGAAGACTGCAGCAGGACAACAATCAAGGGTAAGAGTGCCTGTAGTCATTCTGCATTTACCACATGCTGAAGATAATCCCACTGTGCATTTTGAGAGACAATCTGGGGTCAGATAGACCCAATGAAGAATTTTCAACTGCATGGAATGGGTCCTATTACAGATCAAAATCATTCGAGCATTTTCACAAATGTCCTCTCAATCTCTCCGAGTTGTTCGGAATCCCCAACTCTCTCTCGCAGCCATCCCAAAGCTGCACAGTCTTGTCTGAGGGGACAAACTCCAACTAATGAAAAAGGGTACTCACAGAGAGTGTATTCTAAGCAATAAGCACCCACTTCTCTCTATCGGATCTGTAAGAGTCTGTTAAAGGTATGTTTTTTAAAAATCAAATCTCGGATCTGGACAAAAAAACAGAAGAGGCCTCTACTAGGTCGTCCATACTTACAAGTTATTTGATCAAATGATGTCATTCTTTCTCTTTAAAATAATACGTGGTGGTTCAGTAGATAGCACTGCGTCCTCACAGCACCAGGGTCCAAAGATGTGCAGGTTAGATGAATTGGCTATTGATAAATCACACATAGTGTTCAGGGATGTGTAGGTTGGAGCATTAGTCAGGCTAAATATAGGATGGTAGGGGAATGGGTCTGGATGGGTCGAAGTCGACTTGTTGGTCCCAAGGGCTTGTTTCCACACTGTAGGGATTCTACTAATTCTAAATCACTCAAGCAAGTTACACCCATGGCTTCCCACAGTTTAAACATGGAATCCATTATCCCCGGTTGACAATTCGGTATACCAATTATAGGGGTAAGAAACATGATTTTGGCTATATTGCCCTTGACCTGACGCATTGGCATTCATGCTTTAACTTTATTGATAATCATTGGGTTATGATAATACTCCATAAATGTTGTCATTTTGTCTAAGAACAACAGACTAGTAAGGTTTCACTTTGTCTGAGAGGGTTCAATATCTAACCGTATTGACACCAAGTCCTCAGTGGTCCACACACTAACATAGGATAATAAAGTGCTTAATTGATAGCTTTTAATCTGGAAGATCTACTCCCCATACTCTGTGGGGTAGTTTCAATTTGGTTAGCTTGATAAAGAGTCGCCTATAGTGTCAAATAAAAGAGATAAATCAGCCATTGAGTCCCAAAATATCTGTCTGGGAAATATCTGTGTGGGTCCATAAGACAGTTGAAATCTCCTTCTACAATAATCTGCCACGATGCAAGATAACTTACTTTGGAAAATGCATCTACCAGGATTTTAAGAGGGTGCACAAGTTGGCAATAAACATTCAAAATACTGTATTATTTCCCATAGTTCAAGCATTCACACGGGGTATAGTAAATGAGGAGAGGCATTCATTTTCAGAACAGCTCGCCGACCTCGCCAGGATGTTGGAAGTGCCTCCCATCTTTGACGGTCTTGTTTAATTTTGTCAAACAAATGGACATAGTTCACGTTAAAAAAATGATCAAAGACGGATGTAATGAATATATGAAATAGGGAATCCACCCCCGTGACCATTTGAAAGGAAACCAGAATTTGCCTTCAACATAAGGTATTTCCCTGAGACCTCCCACAGAGAAGGCCACAAATGTGTAAAATTAATCTTATAGCCTGAAAAGGTGATAAGCGAATTAATGCATTGCATCACGTGAGCTGCCGAAACTGTGGGATTTGACAAATACATAAGACCCTCATCTGCATACAATATAATCTTATGTGACTTCTATCTTACTTCTGGGGCAGGAATGTTAGGGTAATATTCCCAGTTGTGTAGGATGCCACCGAATCTAAGATTGTTGCAGGGATGGGGAAGAGATCAACCCTCATGTGCCATTTGTGCGGGTTAAAGGAGAAAATAAAATCCCTACTTGTGATGGGGATCTGCCTCCAGACATCCACCAGCTCGAGTTCTGCGCACAAATCCATTAATTGCTTACATTATAACAAGGGTATTGGGGGACATTTGGACATTCTGTCCACCGTGCATCCATAAGACAGTTGAAATCTCCTTCTACAATCATGTGCCACGATGCAACATAACTTAATTTGGAAAATGCATCTACCAGGATTTTAAGAGGGTGCGCCGGGTGGCAATAAACATTCAAAATACTGTATTATTTCCCATAGCTCAAGACTTTGGGAATGATGATCCTTCCGTGAGTGTCTAATACAATCTAGTAATTTAAATGGAATATTCTTCTTCACTAGTATGGCTTCTCCCCTACTCCTAGCATTAAAATACGAGAAATAAATCCGATCAAACCCGCCCTGCTGTAACGTCAAATGTTCCTTGTCATCAAGGTGCATCTCCTGCAATAGGACAACATCCACTCTCTCGTTTTGAAGATTAGAAAGTACATTTTTCCTCTTGACTGGCAGATGGCTCCCCTTAATGTTCCAGGTACAACATTTAAGCCCATCATTATCCATAACACACTGTAGCAACATTTCAACCCTTGAGTTTCACATCGAATTACACATCGCTGAGAATGAATGAAAAAAAGACTCATTGAGCCTAAAAACTGTACAAACTAAAACTACTACAACTAACAAGCTCTCAAAACTTTCCAAAGCTAAACATAAAAAACCAAAAAACGAAATAAAATCCAAAATGCTAATGACACTCGATTGGAGAATTTACCCCCCACCGCCCACTGGGCATGCTTACATATCTCAAAACTTTATCTTGTGCCCACTACCAATATGGAATCCATGGCAATTAACAACAAAAATCGGGCTTTAACTGCCCTTCGGTCGGCACTTAGTCATCACAACTACCTTTGTAACACCCTCCAGCTTGAGCTGCAACCCAGACACAAGCAAAGAAAGAAAAAAAGAAGTAATACTAATGAGGAAGTTAAAAATGGGTACTCAACCCATTCCCAGCTATAATTTAACACTGGTTAATAGCAGAAAAATCAAACAAAATTTCCTTAAGATTGAAACATGATTATCTAAATATCCAGCTTACTTTAAAAGTTTTCGCTTTCTCTGGAGAGTCAGACGGGTTCAAGGATCCATTCAAAACAATATGGAACACAGCGGAGAACTGTAAGGAATACTGAATCTCAAGTTCCCTTACTCTTCTCTTGATATCATCAAAAGATTTTCTTTCCTGAATCACCGCCGCTGAAAAGTCCTGAAAGAACATAATCCTGGAGCTCTTGTCAATTAACCCCAGTGGATTTCAGAACCCCTGGGTTCTGAAAGATTCCATCAGTCTTTGTTTGTCTCCCTAACTGTGCAATCGTGCAAGGACAGGATGAAGGCGTTGGTCTGAGTCTGACTTCCGTGCCACAACCCGATGAACTTTCTCACTCTTCACCCGTCTCTCCTCAGTTTTGAAGTGAAGGAATCGCTGCAGCCAGTTCTTGAAAAAACTCACAAGCTGACCACCTTCTGTCCACTCCAGCAAACCGACGATGTGAATATTCTTCATCTTACCCTTGTTCTCGAGGTCGTCATCTTCTTCAGTTAAGATGCAGACCTGTTTTCATGGGCGTGGATCCTCTCCCGAGAGGAATCGATCACGGTCTCTGTCACTGCAGTTCGGCCCTTGACATCGTCTGTTCTGTTTCCAAGGCTGGCAAGTTGCTGCTCATGTTTTTGGAGCACGGCTGAGAGCGGCTGTAGCCACGGCTGAACGGTTCTTCAATCATGGCTTCAATCATTTCACGTAACTTGATGAACACAGTGACCAAGGCCTGGTGAGGAACTGGGTCTATTCAACGAGCAGAGTGGGTTGTAGTTACAGCCTCAGGTATGCTCGATGCTTTAGATTAGATTAGATTACTTAGATTAGATTACTTACAGTGTGGAAACAGGCCCTTCGGCCCAACAAGTCCACACCACCCCGCCGAAGCGTAACCCACCCATACCCCTACATCTACATCTACTCCTTACCTAACACTAGGGGCAATTTAGCATGGCCAATTCACCTCACCTGCACATCTTTGGACTGTGGGAGGAAACCGGAGCACCCGGAGGAAACCCACGCAGACACGGGGAGAACGTGCAAACTCCACACAGTCAGTCGCCTGAGGCGGGAGGCTTCTGACGGGTTCACCGCTTGTTGGGACTTACTCGATCCTTTCCCGTGTTTTGTCATTTCCATTCGACAAAACGGGATTGGTAAAGATTCTATCGCTCTTTTAGTGCTGAATTTTAATTAAATGCCAGGGATGGGGTGGGTTAGAGAAACACTTTGCCCGTGTGTTGATACAGAGCACAGCAAAGCAGACCTACTGGATCATTGCCATTTTGTATTCACCCTTAAAATTTTATCGATATTATCATTTCATTTTACATGATATTCCTGGAGGTTCTGAAGCTGTGTCATTAGATACCATTGTCTACATTTTCCCCCACTCTGCACATTGCTGCCCATTCCTCGATAATACTTGACTCTGTTATTCATGAACCTTCCATCTGTGCCTCAAAAAAATATTCAACATTTCTGCCTCCATTGCTCCGTGGGAAAGAGTGTTCCTAAGACATTATAAAGACATTATAAACATTATGATCTGAGTGTGAGATTAGTTTTTTTATTCTCCTTATCTGAGAAAGGATATAATTACATTGGAAGCAGTTCAGAGATATTTCATTTCACGGTTTCTGGGGTGAAAGGCTTATATTATGAAGGCTTTAACAGGTTACTCTTGGAATGAGAGAAAACTGCATACAAGACCTTGAGAAGAATGGATCAGGTATATACCCACTGGATGTTTGCATAGCCTAAATTTGCTGTCATTGTCATAGAACCTCTACAGTGTGGAGGCAGGACACTCCGTCCATTAAGTCCACACTGACCCACCAAGCGACATCCCACCTGGACGTGCCCCCCAATCTTATCCATGTAAGCCTTCATTTCCCATAACTAACCCTCCTAACCTACGCATCCCTGGGCACTATTGAAATTCCACTATAAACTGCACATCTTTGGACTGTGGCAGAAAACTGGAGCACTGGGAGAAAACCCACACAGGCAGGGGGAGAATGTTCAAACTCCACATAGAGGTTCACCCGAGGTTGGAATTGGACCCAGCTCCTTGGTGATGTGAGGCAGCAGTGCTACCCACAGATCCATCATACTCCTCCGTTAGTTCTGTTAGTAACTTGTGGCGGACTAAAGAAATCTGCCTGACTTGTTCTTATCACTGAACCTGACCCAGTCTGAGACCTTTATCATCGGCGACGTCACCAACCTGGTTACATTTAAATTTTGTTGTGAGCAGTGGAAGAGTTTGAATGGAAAAGGAAAGAGTGACACCCTCCATCCTCAGTCACATCTGGAGTGAGAATAAAATCACAAAGTGGGGATTCATTCAAGTGGGAATTCTCTTTCCCAGAAGTTTGGGATGGCAGAATCTTTATATTATATCGAGGCTAGCTTCGTCTGATTTTCCATAGACAGGTGAATCAGGGATAATGGTGCATGGAGAGAAACGTGTAGCTGCGACCACAATGAGATGAGCCACGACCTTATTTACTGGTGGAGTAGTGTCAAAGGACCGAAAGGCCCGCTCTTGTCCCTCACCACTGTCTTCTAAAGTTCCATTCAGCCCTTCGGACCTGCTACACAGTGGCAGATCGAGGCCACTCCGATGGTTAGGTGCAGTTTTGGAAATGTACTTGGAAAATCCAGGCTGGGTCAGGAAGAGACACACACCCCTATACCCTGTTCCCAGGCTTCCCCTCTCCGCAACGTCTGCTTCAGATGTGGGTCGTGTTACAGACCCAGATTTACTGTGAATACAGACCCCATACCCCACCCAGCGTTAACTCAAACAAATCCTCTGCTCATCCAAATGTAGCATTACACAACACAACTTCGGGGAAAATAACCAGTTACTTTGCAAAAGCATATCATGTGAAATCAATAAAAAGGAACAACAGTAGGCTATTCGGCCCCTCAAGATTTCCCTGTCATTTAATACGAACATGGCTGATTTACTCCAGGTCTAACTCCATTTTCTTGCCGACTCCTTGTATCCCTCCACACCTCTCTGGGTTAGGGAATTCCAGGCATTCACTACCTTCTGAGAGAAGACATCATTTTGTATCTCAGATAGAAATTGATATTTCATATTCGGTATCTATGTCCTCGAGTTCGAGACTCCACTCAGGACTGGTAACAACTTCTCAACATCTACATTCTCAAATCCCTTCTGTGTCTTGTAATTTTCAGCAGTATCACTCTTCATTCATTTAAACCCCAATGAATAATCGCCTCACCATTTTAGAGATTCTCAATATCACAGCCCTTTCATCCCTGGAAGCCAGCTAATGTACCAACCTGGTTACTTGCTGCACCAGCATGCTGACTTTATGTTTCATACACAGGAACACTCCAATCCCTTTGTACTGTTCTTTTTCTGGAAGCGCTCTCCATTAAATAACAGCCTGCCTTTTGATTCTCAGTGTCATCCTCAAACTCAGATGTATATTGCACTCAGCTCCCTCCTTCAGACTATCAGTATAGAGTGTAAATAACTGATGCCATCGGACTGATAGCTGTGGTCCTCCAGCAGATACACCTTTATCATGAAGATTCATTTATCCTGACTCTCCGATTGCTTTGTGCTAACCAATCATTGTGAGAGGCGATTTCGGTTCAAACAATTAAAATGTGCATGACCCTAAAAACTAAGGGGAATAGAGCCATAGGGGTTGGGGTAAAACATGCTTCTTTTGTAAGAACATTTTGTATACTCAAAAGTGGGATAATTTAAATTGTGCAAATGCTGACATTTTGTGAGCAGAGTAAAAAAACAAGTCCTTGATTGATGAGACCACTAACACAGACAGAGAAGAATAAGTCCTTGACTGATAAGACTGCAGGATAGAAAAACAACTCAAGAGACATCTGCTACAGATTGATAAGACCACTAACACAGACAGAAAAGAATAAGTCCTTGACCGATAAGACTACAGGGTAATAAAAAAAACAACTTGCGCTGCAGACTTTGTGACAAGGGTGCAGAATGAAAAAAATACTGACGGTTTAGAATGTGAACCTCGTGACTCTTTAGAGCCAAAGAGGGGAGGGACTTGTGCTGTATATAATGAGAAACTTTGTAAACCTCAGGGCGCCTTTTCTCAGAAGGGTGCCCAACTCTGCAGACTTGCTAATAAAACTTTGTTTTCCTGAATTTGTCTAGAGCGATTATTGAGAAGCGATTTTCGTTTCTAACAATCATCATCACATGTTAATACATTTTCCATCATCCTACGAGCTTCTGTCTTGTGTAATAACTTTTGTTCTGTAATACCTTGAGGAAAATCTCTAGAAAGTCTGGTTTCTACCAGATCTCCTTTATCAAGTCCGCTTGTTGCATTCTCAGACATCTCCAGAAATACTTTGCATGATTTTACAGGGCAACGTATAATTTCCCTTTCACCAAACCACTCTGAACCTGCGTGAAGCTTTTCTAAATGTCCATGCTGGCAAGGTTTTCCAAATTATGCTCATCCCAGCTGCTTTCCTTTGGCCCCATTCCATACCCACACAACCCTCTGTGTAAAAACACTGCTCCTGCGTGCCTTGTAAATTTTCCCTCTTTCACCTTAAACCTATGCCTTCTACAGCTGAATTCCCCCATCCCGTGGAAAAGACCTTGGCTACTCACCCTATCCATACCTCTCATGATTTTAGAAACTTCTATAATGTCATCCCTCAACCCTCCACCCAATACTAACTTTAAGAACAAGCATTTAAAGATAAATACTGCAAATTTGAAACTATAGTAAACATGAGAGATAAACAATACTTCGATCAAACTTCACACTGTGATTTGTTTTTCCTCCCTATTACAAAATTAAGGCAGCATGAAACTCTTACTAGTGCCAATAAGAAGCCAAGCACTCGATAGCCTTTGTCTAAACGAGGTGATGATCCCGACAGTGAAAACATATTTATGGCCAGATCTTTATAATACCACAGAGTCAACATTCTCCCTCCTGGCCTCCCTATGACCTTGCGTGATTGTGTCTTCTTTATCTTACACTCAATAGAGAGAACCCCTTTCCCGATTCACACCTTAATTTAAACCCATTTTATATCATCTTATCATTCATCACTGCTAAAAGCCGGTTTATCTTTACCACGCCCTCTTTTCCCTGTCACCGATCTCCCACCTCTGGAAAGCTATTAAAAAGCCAAGTTTCCAATGCTTTTCAGTTATGAAGAAGTGTCACACTGGGCTTGAAATGCTAACGCTGTTTCACTGTCTCTGCAGATGCTAACAGACCTGCTGAGTTTCTCCAGAAATGAATAGGCACAGAAAAATTTTCACAAAACAAATAACTATGGATACTTGTAATAAAAATAACAAAATTGCTTGAGAAACTGAGAGCTTTGTAGAGGGTCACTGGACCTGAAAGTTTAACACTGCATTCATTCCAGAAGATGCTGCAACATCTTCAGCAATTTCTTCAGCAATTTCTGTTTTTGAACAATTTCCAAAGAAGTATGTCAAAGATGTTCAAACATCCTGTCTAACATGGAGAGCCATACACTGGGGACTGAACAATAACGCATGGTGACAAGTTCCTTGACTCTGAAACTACATAAGTCTGGCATCACTGACACTACAGAGTTCTTAATCACGGTCAGGGATAAAAACAGAGGGAGACACATTCACTTCAAATACAGAAGTTGACATTGTGGAAGAGAAATGATTTCGATCATTACTTTAAATAGATTGAATTAAAGTAACAAATTAGAGGCGTGACACTAGGGAGAGGCCCTCAGCAGAATGAGAATATTAAAATGCAAGTGTTACCGCATCAGAAACCAGGTTAGGTACAGAATACAGGGCTGATGGGTGAATGGGTCTCGGTGTGAACTGGGGGACAGACAGTAGAATTGAATTGTAGATATTGCAACTCAAACTGGGTTATCATTTGATGCTGTAGACCACAGCAGCAGCAGAAGCAGAACTGTATTCAACGACAATCTGTAACATTATCCCGAGGATAATTCATCAGTCTACCATTACCATCAAACCGATCCATGGTTCAGTGATGAGTGTGGGTGAACATTGCAGGGTCGGAATCACGTGGACCTAAACCTGTTGACAACCCATTAAAGCTACCACACTTAACTGGTTAAATTCCGACCAGCAGAACTAATGTCTGATGGAGAGGGGAAATGATCCCAGACTAACAGATCAGATCTAAGTTCTGTCCGTCTTGCCAAATCCAAACATAGATGTCGATGGAATATGAAACAATTTGCTGGAGGAGAGGACTCCACAAATATCCTCATCCTAAATATCGGAACAGCTCTGTACGTCAGTGAAAAAAGTCAAGGATGTGGTGTCTGCACTAACCTCAGCCAGACGTGTTGAATGGATGATCCACCTCACCCTCATCATGATTCCCACAGAATCACAGATACCAGTCTTCAAGCAATTCAATTTGCTGTATAGTCATGAGGAAACAGCTGAAAACAGTAGATACGACAAAGGCAATCGGCCCTGACACCATCTCTGCAACAGGACTGAAGACTTGTGCTGCACAACAAGCCGTGTCCCTGGGGAAGGTGTTTCATTCCAGCTCCAACTCTGACATCTCCCTTACAACGTGGAAAATTCCTCAACTATGTCCAGTCCCCGAAGAGGAGAATAATTACAATCTGACCAATTACCACCCCCTCAGCCCCATGACGACAGTCACATTGGTGAGAATACTTTTTGACAGAGCTGTCAAGTAGCACCGAAATAATCAGGTCAGTGTGGGTTTCCGATAGGTCCCCATGTGAAGATGGTGCTGTAATGAACATATGATTGGATTATGAATCCAGACCAGGCCAATGCTCTGGCAGCTGGTGGAAGTTAAAAATAATTAATAAAATATCGAGACCTAAAATCTGGTGTCATTAATAGTGATCTTGTGTCTAATGTTGATTGTAAACATCAATCTCCTTCCCCAATGTACTTTCAGGAAGTGAATCTCCCGTGCTTTCTTGGTCTGGCCTAAAAGTGACTCCAGACACACAGACATGGTCTCTGAATCGGCCACGTGAGACACTGAATTGTATCGAACGACTCTGAGGTCTTAAAGGATAAGACCTGACAGAACATCTGGCATCAATCTCGTTATCAGAAAAGGGAATGGGAAGTACTATCCTGTTGTCCCTGCATAGACATCTTTCCTAACATCTGAGATCTTGTGACAACATTTACAGAGCTTTCCCACAGACTGCACAGAAACATCGGGAGAGGAGGAGGTCATTCAGCACATTGAGCTTTCCCCATGCTATTTCATGGGCGAACATCTCCTCAATGCAGTTTTCCCCACACAATGTTGATATCTCAAAATATGTTTTAACATTATGAAATACAGTGCCTTCGGCCCATCAATATATAGGGAGTTCTTTGATAACGCTTGTTTATTAAGTACGATGTGAGTGCAATACGATTCGTGAACTGTTTTCTACAAAGTGAACTATCATCCCTGCTTCCAATCTGTCATACCCTGTCAGAGTGTTATATATCTCACTGAGATCTCCACTCATTTTCCTAAAGCCCATGGAATACAGGCCCAGTCACCCCAAATTCTGCTCCCACAACTAACCTGTCATCCCAGAGATCAGTCTGGTCATCCTTCACTGCACTCCCTCAATGTCAGGTTTGCCCTTTATTAGGTAAGGACACCAAAACTGCACACAACACTGCACAATGTTCGAGATGGGGTCCCACCAAGACCCTGTTCAGTTGCAGTAAATGACCCTTACTCCTGTATTCTAATCCCTTGAAATGAAGGTGAATAAATCACTTATCTTCCTACCTGCTTTCTGCTCCTGCAATATTGCTTTCAGTGACTGGTGTACAGGGAGATCCAGATTCTTTTCACTGTTACAGCTCCCCACTTGCTGGGTCTATGTACACTGTATGCAGCATGCCAATGCCATTCCCAGTATTGACTTCCGTGTTCAGAACTCACTAACCTACATGGACTCGGATAGCTTCGCAGAAATAAACAAAAATGCAGCTAAAGTTCATTTATAGATCATCATTTTCAACCAATCCTTTTTCAAATGATAGGATGCCATTCTATTGTTCCCATCAAAGTACACAACCTCTCATCTCTCCCATTGCTCTCCATCTACCACGTATTTGCCCAGTCACTCCACTTGTCTCAATCACCTTGGAGCCTTTCTTACAACCTCCTCATCCACTCAGAAGCTGACATCATTTAGTACTGTCAGCAGACTTGGGAATATTGCAATTGAGCCCCACAACCAAAGATATGATGTGAATTGGGAAAAGCTGGATGTCAAATCTCGATCCCTCTTATATCCTCCAAGCCTTCCATTCAAAAAAACATGGTTTTATTCCTACTCACTGTTTCCTGCCAGCTCTCCCAATCTAAAACCATGACCATATATTAGCCCCAGTCCCACTGGATTCGAATTTGCACAAAAGGCTTGGGGCTTTATCAAAAATCTTTCTGATTCCAGTCGTATTGCGTTGATACCGTCTCCATAATTTTGCTAAAAGCCACTTTCTCAAATATGATTCCTATTTCATAAACCTCTCGTGACTTTGTCTATGCCCATTAATTTCAGTACAATATTTTCTCTAAAACGTTTTAGTTGCTAATTTTATTCTATTCCCTTTTTCTCACCAGACTAAAGTTCCCTAGTATTGCGAGGAAATCTTATTTTTGGTTTTTTTCTGTGAATGCATAACTGAAGTATTTGCTCCATTGATCTGCTATTTCCCTGTCCTCAATTATCTGGTATCAGACTGTAAGGAAGCTGCACCTTTTTCTCTTAATTTTGCCATTAATGTATTTTCAGAAGATACTACAAGTTCACTCATATACTCTGTGATAAGATATTCTTCAGAAACCCATCAATTCCTATCTTGAGCTACTGAATGATTGACCTTCCACAGCCATACAATCACAGAAGCACAGACTCTGTACGATCAGAAATACAGCACGGTCTACAGTAGCCCCACTTTCCAACACAAAACCCGTCGCTGTAAATCTTATGGCATTTCAAGTGCACAACCATGTATTTTGTAATGGTTTTGAGGTTACCATGACAATTCCCCTCTCACGAAGTGCATCCCAGACCCAACATACTTTGGGTAAAAAACAGTTCTCAAATCCTCACTAAGTCTCAAAACCTTTACTTTAAAAGTGTGTCCCTTTGACTAAAAGGACCAGCTGCTGTCTACCCACCCCGTCCATGTCCCTCGTAATCTTATTCTCCTGATTCACGTCCCCCTTAGCCTTCTCTGCTCCAAACTAAACAACCCGAGCTTATCCAAGCTCTCTCCATAGCTGATATGCTCCATCACAGGGAACATCCTGGTGAATCTCCTCTGCAACCCCTCCAGTGCAATCACATCCTTCCTGTAATGTAGCTCCCAGAACTACACACAGTATTCCATCTTGGCTAACGAAAGTTCCACATAGCTCTTATAATCTATGCTTCAATGTGTGAAGGCTGTGTTTACGCTCCAGTACGCTTTCTCAAATTGTGTGCTACCCTGTCCAGCTACATTCAGGGATGTGTGGAGAAGCACCCTCTGAGTTTCCCAGTGTGCTGCCATTCATTGAGTCCTCCCCTGCCTGGTTCCTTCTTCCAAAGTGCATGACCTCATATTTATCAGGGTTACAGTCCACCTCCCATTGATGTGACCATCTGACCATTCCATCTGTATCTTCCTGTAACATAAGGCCTTCCTCCTCACTGCCAACTAACCGGCAAAACTTTGTATCAAACACAAACTTACTTATGACACCCCCCCCCACCCCTCGTCCATATTCACAGCTGAAACCTTTATGATAATGTTTAAAATCACAAAACATCAGCTTATTTATTTGAGAGGCTAGTGTCCAATGGTGTACCACGGGGATCAGTTCTGTGTCCCTCAATATTTGTGATTCAGAGTTGTTGGTGTTGGACTGGGGTGGACAAAGTTAAAAATTGCATAACACCAGGTTATTCTCCAAAAGGTTTATTTGGAGGCACGAGCTTTCGAAGTGCTGTGTCTTCATCAGGTGGTTGTGCGCTTTGATGAAGCACTTCGAAAGCTCGTGCCACCGAATAAAGCTTTTGGAGAATAACCTGGTGTTATGCAATTTTTAACTTTGTCCACCCCCGTCCAACACCAACACCTCCGAATCACAAATATTAAGA
Organism: Chiloscyllium punctatum; assembly: GCF_047496795.1. Classification (NCBI taxonomy): domain Eukaryota; kingdom Metazoa; phylum Chordata; class Chondrichthyes; order Orectolobiformes; family Hemiscylliidae; genus Chiloscyllium; species Chiloscyllium punctatum. The sequence goes on along the minus strand of NW_027311160.1, from coordinate 12,742 downwards.
AACACAGCACTGATCCTTGTGGTACACCACTGGACACTAGCCTCCAAACACAAACAGCCTTCTACCACCACCCTCTGTCTCCTACCACTAAAGTTGATTTGGTTGCAACTTGGCAAATCACGAATGAGTCCTACCTGTTCCCTGGTTATTTTGTTCCGCTGGACAATCTCTCGAATATTTGGAGATTCTCACTCATCTTGCGTGCCAGTAGGCTTCCCTGCACCTGTGTTAATTAGTCCCCTCCAAGTGATGAATTTCTTCCTTATTGCAGATTTAAATGGCCTGTCCCAGATCCTGCCATTATTTGCCTTTAATGTGGAATAGACAGCGAGGGGAGAGTTCTGTTCATTTCCAACTTGTCATATGTTTTGTGAATTTTCAAAATTTCACTGTGACCCAGCTCTCATTCTTTGAAACTCTAGAGAACACAGGCCGAGTTTCCTCATCAGGCAATCTCACCATCTGAGGGATTAATCTGGAGAATGTTTTTTTGAGATTCGCTCACCAAAACTGTGCACAATACTCCAGGTATAGTCCTATCAACACGCTGTGAAACTGCTTCAACATGTCTTTACATCAATGCTCTGACTCTCTTAAATGAAGGCAAACCAAACTTTAACTTTCCACTTACATATCTTCCTCCAAATTCCCTTCAAATTCATTCAATTTACGGACTCATTGAGAAACTCTTGCGAAAATCAAATATCTGCAACTTCTACTGGTTCCCCATTATCTATGTTATAAGAAACAACTGCAAACAATTCCGAAGTTTATCAAGTACGATTTCTCTATCAGAAATGCATGCTGATTTTCTCCATTGTTGATGTTAATTTCTAAATATCAAAAATATCATCCTGTGTAATAGATTTCAACAGTTTCCCTACAGATGTCGATTAATTGGTCTGCAGTTCTCCACACTATGTCTTCTTCCTTTTGTAGCTGTTTGGATCCCTTCCATTCGTCGATAGTGCTTGGATCATGTTTATCCGCAATAGTTTCTGTCCTCTGCAGAATGTAAAGGAAAACATCGACAGTGCAATTAATACTACTGTTGGGGATTCATTTCTGACGTTTTGATGAGACGTACATCTGTTTCGTTAGACTTAGCAATGCTCAATACAGCTACATCTTCAAGTACTACCTTGTTACTGATTTGAATTGACTTTTTGTCTTAAGCTTCAGAAGGCCGATATGGTCACTTGGAATTACTGGGTGATTTCCTGGATATTACTCCATGGAGACAGATGCAAAGTAACTGGTTATTTTCTTGGCCATTTCCCTGTTCTCCACAATGAACTCTCCTCTCCCAATTACAAATTTCCACTCTTGACCTTGCTTTTATTTTGTTTCCTTTGAAATATAGATCGTTGATTTATGCAGTCTTTGTGTTCCTGTTTATTAGCAGGTATGCTCGCTTTTTGGTTTCCTTATCAGTTTCATGTCCTTCCTTTTCTGGATTCTAAACTTCTGAGAATTCACGGGTTTTCACAATATTTGGAATTCTTCTGAAGTCACTTCCTGTGATTAATAAATTTTCTAATTAGTGATGTTAACCATCATTGAGTCACTTTCTCACTTTTTGGTGTTTGTACAGGAAATAAATAGACGTATTTTTCAGACTTTGCAGTATTTCTAAAACCTCCTGATCCTGACCAGATATATCCAGGAACACTGCAGGAGGATAGATAAGAAATTGCGGGAGCCCTGGTTGGTTCTTTTCCATTATCGCTGGTCAGGTCCCAGATGACTGGAGGGTAGCGAATGCTGTGCCCTTATTCAAGGAAGGCTACAAAGGTAAAACTGGGAACGAAAGACCAGCAAACCTAAAATCTAGTGGATAAGTTACTTGAGAAGATTCGGAGAGATTGGATATACATGCATTTGGAAAGACAGGATGTGATTCGGAGTATGATTAGAATGGTGCTGGAAAAGCAGAGAAGACCAGGCAGCTTCCGAGGAGCAGGAAAATGGATGTTTCGGGCAAAAGCCCTTCATGAAATTCAGCACGTCTTTGTGCATGGGAGATCATGACTCGTAAATTGGTTGGAGTTCTTTGATGAAGTGACCAGCAACGTTGAGGAGGGCAGGATGGTATACATAGTCTATATGGATTCCAGTAAGGCCTCAATAAGGTTCCGCATGTTCCGCTGCTCTGAAAGGTGAGATCACATGGAATTGAGGGGGAGGTGGCAAATTAGGTACAAAATTGGCTTGGTGGTAGGAAGCAGAGGGTGATACAGGAAGAATGCTGGTCAGACTGGAGGCCTGTGACTAGTGGACTGCCTCAGGGGATGGTGCTGGGATCACTGCATATCACAGATGTCTATGATTTAGATGATAATGTACAGGCCTGATTTGTAAGTTTGAAGACGACACGAAAATAAGCAGTCTCATGGCGAGTGAGGAAGGTTATCATAAATTTCAGAAATTTCAGCAGTATTTTGATCAGCTGGGGAAGTGGGTTGAGAAATGGCAAATGGATTTTAATAAAGTGTAAGTTCTTGCATTTTAGAAAGTCAAATCAAGGTTGGAGTTTCATGGTGAATGGTTGGGTCTTTAGGAGTGTAGTGGAACAGAAGGACCTTGGAATTCAGGTGTATGGTTCTCTGGAAGTTGATTCAGAAGTAGACAGTGCAGTGAAGAAAGCTTTTGGTACATTGGCCTTAATCAGTGTATTTCACTGAGTATCAAAATTAGGGATTCTGGCTTAGTGGTGCTGGAAGAGCACAGCAGTTCAGGCAGCATCCAAATAGCTGCGAAATCGACGTTTCGGGCAAAAGCCCTTCATCAGGAATAAAGGCAGTGAACCCGAAGCGTGGAGAGATAAGCTAGAGGATGGTGGGGGTGGGGAGAAAGCAGCATAGAGTACAATGGGTGAGTGGGGGAGGGGATGAAGGTGATAGGTCAAGGAGGAGATAGTGGAGTGGATAGGTGGAAAAGAAGATAGGCAGGTAGGACAAGTCCGGGCAAGTCAAGCAGACAGTTGCTGAGCTGGAAGTTTAGAACTAGGGTGAGGTGGGGGAAGGGGAAATGAGGAAAATGTTGAAGTCTACGTTGATGCCCTGGGGTTGAAGTGTTCCGAGGCGGAAGATGAGGCGTTCTTCCTCCAGGCGTCTGGTGGTGAGGGAGCGGTGGTGAAGGAGGCACAGGACCTCCATGTCCTCGGCAGATTGGGAGGGGGAGTTGAAATGTTGGGCCACGGGGCGGTGTGGTTGATTGGTGCGGGTGTCCCAGAGATGTTCCCTAAAGCGCTCTGCTAGGAGGCGCCCAGTCTCCCCAATGTAGAGGAGACCGCATCGGGAGCAACGGATACAATAAATGATATTAGTGGATGTGCAAGTAAAACTTTCATGAATGTGGAAGGCTCCTTTCGGGCCTTGGATAGAGGTGAGGGAGGAGGCGTGGGCGCAGGTTTTACAGTTCCTGGGGTGACAGGGGAAAGTGCCAGGATTGGAGGGTGGGTTGTTTGGGGGCGTGGACCTGACCAGGTAGTCATGGAGGGAACGGTCTTTGCGGAAGGTGGAAAGGGGTGGGGAGGGAAATATATCCCTGGTAGTGGGGTCTGTTTGGAGGTGTCAGAAATGTCGGCGGATGATTTGGTTTATGCGAAGGTTTGTAGGGTGGAAGGTGAGCACCAGGGGCGTTCTGTCCTTGTTACGGTTGGAGGGGTGAGGTCTGAGGGCGGAGGTGCAGGATGTGGACGAGATGCGTTGGAGGGCATCTTTAACCACGTGGGAAGGGAATTTGCGGTCTCTAAAGCAGGAGGCCATCTGGTGTGTTCTGTGGTGGAACATGGTGGCACAGTGGTTAGCACTGCTGCCTCACAGCGCCAGAGACCCGGGTTCAGTTCCCGCCTCAGGCGACTGACTGTGTGGAGATTGCACGTTCTCCCCGTGTCTGCGTTGGTTTCCTCCGGGTGCTCCGGTTTCCTCCCACAGTCCAAAGATGTGCAGGTTAGGTGAATTGGCCATGCTAAATTGCCCATAGTGTTAGATAAGGGGTAAATGTAGGGGTATGGGTGGGTGGCGAGTCGGTGTGGACTTGTTGGGCTGAAGGGCCTGTTTCCACACTGTAAGTAATCTAATCTAATCTGGAACTGGTCCTCCTGGGAACAGATCCAGCGGAGGCGGAGGAATTGGGAATACGGGATGGCATTTTTGCAAGAGGTAGGGTGGGAAGACTTGTAATCCAGGTAGCTGTGGGAGTCGGTGGGTTTGTAAAAAATGTCAGTGTCAAGTCGGTCGTCATTAATGGAGATGGAGAGGTCCAGGAAGGGGAGGGAGCTGTCAGAGATGGTCCAGGTAAATTTAAGGTCGGGGTGGAATGTGTTGGGGAGCCTTCCACATCCATCAAAGTTTTACTTGTACATCCACTAATATCATTTATTGTATCTGTTGCTCCCGATGCGGTCTCCTCGACATTGGGGAGACTGGGCGCCTCCTAGCAGAGCGCTTTAGGGAACATCTCCGGGACACCCGCACCAATCAACCAAACCGTCCCGTGGCCCAACATTTCAACTCCCCCTGCCACTCTGCCGAGGACATGGAGGTCCTGGGCCTCCTTCACCGCCGCTCCCTCACCACCAGACGCCTGGAGGAAGAACGCCTCATCTTCCGCCTCGGAACACTTCAACCCCAGGGGATCAATGTAGACTTCAACAGTTTCCTCATTTCTCCTTCCCCCACCTCACCCTAGTTCTAAACTTCCAGCTCAGTAACTGTCCGCTTGACTTGCCCGGACTTGTCCTACCTGCCTATCTTCTTTTCCACCTATCCACTCCACCCTCTCCTCCTTGACCAATCACCTTCATCCCCTCCCCCACACACCCATTGTACTCTATGCTGCTTTCTCCCCACCCCCACCCTCCTCTAGCTTATCTCTCCACGCTTCAGGCTCACTGCCTTTATTCCTGATGGAGGGCTTTTGCCAGAAACGTCGATTTCGAAGCTATTTGGATGCTGCCTGAACTGCTGTGGTCTTCCAGCACCACTAATCCGGAATCTGGTTTCCAGCATCTGCAGTCATTGTTTTTACCTCATCAAAATTAGGGAGTTATGTTGCAGTTATACAGGACGCTGCTGAGGCAGTATTGGTAGCGTTATGTTCAGTTTTGTTCACTTTGCTATACTCGGTTATTGAAGATGTTCAACGCTGAGCTTGACTGATCTTTGCTGGATAGGAGAGTCAATGTTTATTGGAAACAGACCAGATACGGATAGTTAGACACAATCGGATTAGTTATGAGCAGTCTGAATGGTGCAGCCAAAAGAACAATTGCTGCCCCACCCCATGCACTGTGCCCTCAATCCACACTTGAGTCTGTTACAGAATGTACTGCTGCACCTACTCCATGTGTTGTTCCCTCTATCTCCCCCTCAAGGCTATCACAGAGATATACTGCTCTCCCTAACCCCTTGTGTGTTCCCTCAATACAGCCCTCGCAGCTGTTACAGAGATATACTGCTGCCCCTACCCTATGTGTGTTCGCTCAATCCACCCCTCGATGCTGTTACAAGGTAGGGGACCACCGCTTTCAGTCAGGCAGGATTCATTAAAATGAGACGGGAGGAGACCATTCTGCCCCTCGAAGAAGTTATACAGGAATAGAGAATGAAGTAATTCAGCTCGTTGAGTTACGTTACACAGCCCAGGAGGAGACGATTCAACCCAACTTAGGTGCTACACAGGAACGGGGAAGCTGTCACTAACAGGAAATAGAGAGTAGAGGTAAATATTTATTTTCAGGTTGCAAAACTGTAACTAATGCACTGCTGTAGAGATCACTGTGAGATCATCAATGACAAATAATCTGTATCAAAGATCTGGTGGAAGGGAACTGAATGGTGCAAAGCTCAATTAGCGCATCACCAAGATGATCATTCAAGATGTCGTCAAATGGAGGTACTGAGTCTGCAATGTGATACAGACAGGGAAGGTTAGTGAGCAAACCTTCAGCAGAAAGAACATAAGGTGAGTTGTCTACTGTGTCACGAAGGATAAAACAATGGTGAACAATTTAAATGGAGAGAGATTGCAGAACTCTGTGATACTGGCCGTTTCCATGTTCCTGGGACATGAATCATATGAAATCAGTCTGCAGATGCAGCAAGTGATTTGGAAGGTAAGTGGAATGATGCTGTTTCTGGCAAAGGTTATCACGTTTAATGAGAAATGTTTTACTACATCTGTACGGGGCATTGCTGAGACCACATCGGATACACTGTGTGCAGTTTTGATCGCCTAAACTTAAGAAAAGCGATATAATCCTTTCAAAAGATTTTCATAGATGTTTCCCTTCACTCATTCCTGGAAGGAAGGTCTTTTGTTATGGGGGATTATAATTTTGATTTGAGATGAGAAATCTTCTTGAACCATAGATGACTTTCTGAAATGTGTTTCAGCTGGATGCATATTTCCTCTTGTTATAGAGTTTAAAGCTAGAGAACAAACTTAAGAATAAGATGTATTGATATCAACACACGTATTATATAGACATCGACCGATAGTTACAAATTACACAGACGCATATAAACATGTCATCAGCTGTTAAAGCAGGGACTCTTTTTTTCCTAATGAAAGACACTGTGTACAACAACAGGGATGATGCACCTTCATATCGACCATTATCATCCGTTCCAGAGAATGCTCCAGGAGAGCACACATGGCCCAGTTTGATGTTCAGTTGACATTATTGTTCAACACAGAGAGGGAGAAAAATGTTCCCTGCCTGAGAAGCAGAGCTGATTGATCCCTCTCTCTTACTTTGTCCACCCAATAGCAAAATGTGAGACAATAAAATCCCTGAGTTATCTTCACCACTCGTGAAGGATTCCTGGTGAGGACTCATTGGAATCTCTTCACTGCTGGAAGCAAAGGTAGTTCAGCCAAATCCAACTGTTCCACAAATAAATCCCAATACCAGCAGCTTGTGTGAGCAGAATAATTTCAAAGGCAGAAGAACATTTTGGACACTATCGTTTACTATTTGTTGTGAGTTCAACTTCCTGAATTTCACATTTTTCTCAAAAATGACCCAGTCCGAGTCCTATACAATTGGTCATAACACTAAACTGGCTACTTTTAAAGTTTTTGTAATCAGTGGAGGAGTGGGACTGGAAAAGGACACAGTGACCCTCTAACATTTATCGGAACGCGAATTAGAAATTCTTATTTGACTGTTTATGTGGGAATTCCCTTTATCAAACATTTGTAGTGCCTGGATGATTGCATTTGGTCAACGTTGTGCTGTATTCAAACATTTGACAGACAAGTTCATGCAGGAAAATTGTATACAGGCAGAAAAGTGCTGCTGAAACCACAATCAGAGCAGCTATGATCTTAGTGTCTTGTGGAACAGTGACAACGTGTCTAATGACCCACTCCTGCTCCTCAGTCCTATGTTCCTATGTTCAATTCAGCCCCTCAAAACTCCTGCACTGGTACTGACGGGGGCATCTTGCTCCAAATACATGGTCCACCGTAACACAGGATCTCATTCATTCCCTCCAGGCTGTCACACATCGTTTGGTGTGGATTGGAAAATGTTACTTCAAAACCCAGGCTGGGTTCGAAAGACAACTCTGGTCTCTTTACAGAGTGTCTCCTCTCTGCATCTTGTGCTTCATTTGTTTGTCATGGTATAGATCCAGATTCACTGTGAATTCAGCCCCAAGACCTCACTAAGAGATGACTCAAAGTACATAGCTCTCTCTGATTGCAACGTTCAATAACAGAACGTGCAGGAAAATTGCAACCATTAACGTTATAATTACAGAATATGGAACAGGATCAGGTAGTTCGGATAATCAAGCCATTGTATACGATCATGACCGATCTGTTGTTCATATTAACTCATCTTTAATGTCCAATTCTTCACATCCTCTCAGCTCTCTTACAGGTCAAAAATTCATCCACCTCCTTTTTAAAATACTTTCAGTGATGTAGCTTCCCTAGCTCTCGAGAAAAGATAATTCCTGACATTCACTACCCTCTGTGAGAGGAAAACACTCCCCACACAGACATTGTCACCTGTTGATATGAACAAGGGGGGAACACAGGGGCTCAGCAAATAGTGAAGAGCCTTGATATCAAGGCAGTATTTGACTGAGAATGTCATTTGAGCTGAATGGGAATCAGGTGTCCCCTCCCCACTGGCTGGGGTCTTTCAGAGCACAAAGGAAGATGCCTGTTTGGGCGCCCGAAAATCTCAGTCCCAGGACATCTCTTCAGGAGATCATCAGGGTAGCTTCCTCAGCATAAACATCTTCAGCTGCTTCATCAATGTCTTTCGCCAACATAAGACCGGAGGTGGGGATGGTCACTGAGGGTTACACAATGTTCAGAACATTTTGTCTCCCATCAGCTCCTGATGCAGCCTGTCTCCGTATTCAGGAAGACCCGGACAGCATTCAGGCTTGTGCTGTTAAAGTGTCGGTAACATTCATGTAACAGTGCTGTCAGACACAGTTAAAAGAGGAGCTCATTCAACATCTCAAGCTGGTTACATACAGAAATGTGGAAGCCATTCAGCTCATCGAAACTACTGAACAAGAAGAGGGGAAGCCCATTCAATACTCCTGCTTGTTCCACAGGAAGAGAAAGGGTCTGGTCAGTACAAGGAGTTATTAAACCGGATCAGGTAGAGTCCAATCAGAGCCTTGAATTTGTTTCATGGGACCTGGAGGAGGCCATTCAGACCCACGAGATTGTTATACATGAACAGGAGGGTGTCACTGATGCTCCAATACAACAAACCAATGGAGCAGAGACTGCACTCATGAATGGCTGTACGAGGTTCCTCGTGGGTCCATCGCCAGTGGAACATCTGCTACTTTAACGTGGTTTGCTAGCAGTGAGGAGGGAAGCCAGATGTATTGTATCAAGTCTCAAAGAGGCATCTTCCATCTCTGAGTAGACAGATCTATATTCTCCATGGAGGTCAGAAGATGATGGGAATAGTTAACTGTTTTAGAGTGAAGGCATTGTGGCTGCTGTCAGGATTTTGGATAACGTGATGTTTAATGTAGGAGCACACACCAAATGCACTATATTCAAAGTCTGACTCTCTCTCTCTCTCTCGCTCTCTCTCTCTCTATCGATATAGGGAGTGGGGATGGGGTGAGGGGAACGTCCTCAGAGGCTCTTGTAACCCGAGTAAAAACAAGCCATTGATTTTATCACCGTATCAATATCTGTTTAGAACATCATGAGAGACTGTCCATTATCCTTTAGTTTCAATGCAATCATCTTTTATTCTCTCACAGCGCTAAAGATTAATCGTCATTCACCCCTCATTTTACCACCATCCCAGGGATTAGTCTGGTGAAAAACCTTTGCACTCTATCTGTGGCAGGACGATTATTTCTTATAAGGGAAAGAAAATCTGTCCACAATTTCCCAATACTGCCTCAACAACACTCTCAGGTTTTATCACAATAATTCCTTTTCCTCACTGAGACATCTCCTTTACTTTCTTGTGGCGTAAGAAGCCTTTCCTTCTAGCTACACTGCCTCTGACCTGGAATTTAAAAGTTCCTTACATCTATATGTGAGCATCAATACAGCCAACACCAGAGGTGCTACGGGAGATGGACATCACACTCAGGGAATAGGCTAAGAAAGAATACACTTGAAATAAGGAATGGTCACCCACCTGAATGGAAATGAGCTGTAGGAATATGGGAAAGTATCCTTCCCTCACAGGTCAGGCCAGCCTGTTATCCCTATCTTGAAATGAGAGGCTGGTTCAGCTGTTCCACAGGACAGTAAAGAGTAAAACACATTGCTGTGGGTTTGCAGTCACACAGAGACCTGATCAGGGAAGGATGACCCATTGCCTTCACGAAAGGACATGAGGCAAGCAGATGGGCTTTTTATACTTAATGATGATGGTTTCACTTCAAAGCCACCAATTTCATTCATATTAACAGATTATTATGCTGTGGCTCTAGATCATGAGTCAATGACTTGAGCACCATGAATTATCTTCCCGTCAGACAGTTTCTATGAAGAGAACAAGTTAAACATTTCAAGTGTAATTATGTTGTGATTGACATGTGGTTAGAAGGGGCTTGAAACAGGTGATTCCGGATTTAACAGAGGCCCAAATGATGGTTTACTCAGAAGGTGCCCTGTGGCTGAGGAGGAGACAGGGATATCACGAAGGTGATACTGGACAGAATAAGCGAATGGGGGGGGATATGGAGATATCGATCTGTTCAGGGCTAGAAGGATTATGAAGTTTTAGAGTTTCTCCTCGCATACTGGTGAGTCATTTGAAAGTAGTAATCTGCTCATTATAATTTCTAAGGAATGGGATTTTTTCATTGGAGCTGAAAACGATGACTTCCACCTTTCCCAATTTCAATAACGTGAACAACAGTTCAGTTTAAACTGCTTTAATAGACAGTTAGAATGACTTACCAGGAACACCAACTATAGCGAGGATGGGATAGTAACCACCTTGAATAACACTCAGTACATCATAGATCCTCCATTCTAATGATACCCAAGATTTGGAAAGCCAGTAAAGACTAGATGAAAATCTCCTGTCCATGTTGGATCATTCCAGTCTAATGTTCTCAGATTCTGATATCTCCTCCCTGTCTCTTTGGCGCTGCTGATCCCTGTACTGTCGGCAATGTTCCCACTCATACTATGGGATAACACATTGAACTGAATCCTTAATTAATAAAAGAGGCAAGCCCTCCAGTGACACATTTAGGATCCACGGAGACTGACATTATTTCCAGTCACAGAACAAATAGCTGCAGCCAACGCCTTTCAATTCAATATTGTTTAATTAAAATTCAAAATAAGGATTAACATTTACACAGTCTGGATTGGATATGCGAGGGTAACTGAGGGAATGAATGTTGAGTCTGGTAGATTAATTGTGTGTAACCATTCAGTCTGCATTGGATATGAAAGTAATGCCAGAGGTTTATCGGAACACGAACATGTTTCTCTGCTTATAAATGGAAACATAGACCCTGTAACTACTGTTGAGGCATGACAATATCAGTAAGAGATTGAGAGAAATTTTATTGGCCATGATCTGGAGACAATATGTACCTAAGACAGTGTGGGGTTACAACAGACAGACAGCATAGATATGTTAACAGAGAATTGTACCTAAGTGACAATGGGGACTCCAGATGATGGAGAATTCAGTGTAGATAAAGCATGATAGTGGAGAAGGCACAGAAGGTCAGGCAGCAACCGAGGAGCAAGAGAGTAAACGTTTCAGGCAGGGCACTTCTTCAGAACTGCGAAGGAGTCAATGGGCTGAGAGATAAATGGGTGGTGGGGTGAGGCTGGGGTAAAGGTTGGTGATAGGTTGGCGAAGCTAGGAGGTGATAGTGAGAGGTCGGTGGGGAGTTGGAGCGGATAGGTGGAAGGAAGATGGACAGGTAGGTTCCCACGAGAGGGCGGATCTGAGTCGGAGGGTCGGATCTGGGATCTGGATTGTCGAGGGGAGATTTGCAAATTAGTCAGTTCAATGTTCATGCCATGTGTTTGTCAGATCCCGAGGCAGAAGATGAGGTGTTCCTGGCGACATCCTAGTATATCTATTCTGAACCCTCTTCAGCTTAATAATCTCATTCCATTAACAGAACTGAACACAGTACTGCAAAAGAGGCTTCATCAATGTCCTGCACTATCTCAGCATTACTTCTCAATTTCTAACCCCAAATGTCTGAGCAATGAAGTAGCCTGAAACAGCTTGTCTATAAGTGTCACAAACTTCTGTGAATTCGATCGGCACCTGTGGGTCCCTCTTTTCTACAACACTACCAACGCACTACTATTAATTACATGAGCCCCCGCTTTTTATTTGACAAAAATGCAATACCTCGCATTTATCCATATTAAAGTTGAACTGCCACACCTCAGCCCAGTGAGTGATATTACTGCCCCCTCACCCTCCTGCTTCAGGTTTCAAAGACCCTCCCCTCTCCAGAAGGTCTATATCTCAGGCCTTGAGTTTTCCAAAGATCAAAGCTTGATTTGTTTTGTGCAAGCAGAGGGAGGAGAGGGTAAGGAGAGGCTTGGAAGTAAACCGATGCCTTGTATCACTTAATCATTTCAGGAAGAGGGAAGCCACATGTCAGAGGTTGGAAACAGTGGCCAGTGTTTTTGGCCAGAAATTGTGCTCTTTCCTATTCTCTGGTGTTCAGTTTTGATATTTATTCGAGATCCCTCCCATTGCAGAGTGTTTCTGCAAGATTTCTTGCTCTAATATTGCAGATTACAGATAATAGCCATTTAAGCTGGAAATCATAGCCAAGCAATTAAAGAAGTTGCTTGGCAGAGCACGTACACTCATCATCTTATAGTTGAGGCTAACACCTTTTATTTATTTAACAATGAAAACTGTTGCCTGTCTTTTTCAGTAATGTTAATCAGAATGTAATAAATCCATATAAAGCTGAAAACTGACACTTAAAATTCTGGGCATGGTTAAAGTCTTGTGTGGTGGATAGCACCCCTGCCCCGGGGCAGAGCTCTGGATTCGACTCCCTTCCATGAACTGTGGTAGTGTCACTTTCTCTGGAACAGATGGTCTCGATTATGTTGTGGGGGTGTGTCATAGTATGTTCAAAGAAAGCTGATGAACAAACACACGGGAGAATCATGTTGCAGCTTTAGGGGCTATTGTTGAGCGGTGGTAGTGTCCTGACCTCTGACCTAAAGGTTCACATCCCACAGAGATTTTTCATTATATGTCTGAGCACGTGGA
>NW_027311159.1:0-34384 GCF_047496795.1 Chiloscyllium punctatum | reverse complement strand
CTTTTCACCTCTTTCTCCTCTTTACTCCTCTTCTCTCTTTTCTCCTCTTTTCTCCTCTTCTCTCTGTCTCCTCTTTTCTCCTCTTTTCTCCACTTTTCTCCTCTTGTCTCCTCTTTTCTCCTGATTTGTCCTCTTTTCTCCAGTTTTCTCCTGTTTTCTCCTCTTTTCACCTCTTTTCTCCTGTTTTCTCCTCTTTTCTCCTGTTTTCTCCTCTATTCTCCTCTTTTCTCCTCTTTCCTCCTGTTTTCTCCTCTTTTCTCCACTTGTCTCCTCTTTTCTCCTGTTTTCTCCTCTTTTCTCCACTTTTCTCCTCTTTTTCCTGATTTCTCCTGTTTTCTCCTCTTTTGTCCTGTTTTCTCCACTTTTCTCCTCTTTTCTCCTCATTTCTCCTGTTTTCTCCTCTTTCCTCATGTTTTCTCCTGTTTTCTCCTCTTTTCTCCACTTGTCTCCTCTTTTCTCCTGTTTTCTCCTCTTTTCTCCACTTTTCTCCTCTTTTTTCCGATTTCTCCTGTTTTCTCCTCTTTTGTCCTGTTTTCTCCACTTTTCTCCTCTTTTCTCCTCTTTACTCCTGTTTTCTCCTCTTTTCTCCTGTTTTCTCCTCTTTTCTTCTCTTTTCTCCTCTTTTCTCCTGTTTTCTCCTGTTTTCTCCTCTTTTCTCCTCTTTACTCCTCTTTTCTCCACTTTTCTCCTCTTTTCTCCTACCTCTTTTCTCCTCTATTCTCCTCTTTTCTCCTCTTTCCTCCTGTTTTCTCCTGTTTTCTCCTCTTTTCTCCACTTGTCTCCTCTTTTCTCCTGTTTTCTCCTCTTTTCTCCACTTTTCTCCTCTCTTCTCCTCTTTTCTCCTGATTTCTCCTCCTCTCTCCTGTTTTCTCCTCTTTTGTCCTGTTTTCTCTACTTCTCTCCTCTTTTCTCCGCTTTTCTCCTGTTTTCTCCTCTTTTCTGCTCTATTCTGCTCTTTTCTCCTCTTTTCTCCTGTTTTCTCCTGTTTTCTCCTCTTTTGTCCTGTTTTCTCCTCTTTTCTCCTGTGTTTTCCTCTTTTGTCCTCTTTTCTCCTCCCTCCTTTTCTCCTGTTTTCTGCTGTTTTCTCCTCTTTTCACCTCTTTTCTCCTCTTTTTCTCCTCTTTTCTCTTGTTTTCTCCTCTTTTCACCTCTTTTCTCCTCTTTACTCCACTTTTCTCCGCTTTCTCCTCTTTTCTCCTTGTTTCTCCTCTTTTCTCCTGTTTACTCCTCTTTTCTCCTGTTTTCTCCTCTTCTTCTCTTTTCTCCACTTTTCTCCTCTTTTCTCCTACCTCTTTTCTCCTCTATTCTCCTCTTTTCTCCTCTTTCCTCCTGTTTTCTCCTCTTTTCCCCACTTGTCTCCTCTTTTCTCCTGTTTTCTCCTCTTTTCTCCACTTTTCTCCTCTTTTTTCCTGATTTCTCCTCTTTTGTCCTGTTTTCTCCACTTTTCTCCTCTTTTCTCCTCATTTCTCCTGTTTTCTCCTCTTTTCTCCTGTTTTCTCCTGTTTTCTCCTCTTTTCTCCGCTTTCTCCTCTTTTCTCCTTGTTTCTCCTCTTTCTCCTGTTTACTCCTCTTTTCTCCTGTTTTCTCCTCTTCTTCTCTTTTCTCCACTTTTCTCCTCTTTTCTCCTACCTCTTTTCTCCTCTATTCTCCTCTTTTCTCCTCTTTCCTCCTGTTTTCTCCTCTTTTCCCCACTTGTCTCCTCTTTTCTCCTGTTTTCTCCTCTTTTCTCCACTTTTCTCCTCTTTTTTCCTGATTTCTCCTCTTTTGTCCTGTTTTCTCCACTTTTCTCCTCTTTTCTCCTCATTTCTCCTGTTTTCTCCTCTTTTCTCCCTGTTTTCTCCTCTTTTCTTCTCTTTTCTCCTCTTTTCTCCTATTTTCTCCTGTTTTCTCCTCTTTTCTCCTCTTTACTCCTCTTTTCTCCACTTTTCTCCTCTTTTCTCCTACCTCTTTTCTCCTCTATTCTCCTCTTTTCTCCTCTTTCCTCCTGTTTTCTCCTGTTTTCTCCTCTTTTCTCCACTTGTCTCCTCTTTTCTCCTGTTTTCTCCTCTTTTCTCAACTTTTCTCCTCTCTTCTCCTCTTTTCTCCTGATTTCTCCTCCTCTCTCCTGTTTTCTCCTCTTTTGTCCTGTTTTCTCTACTTCTCTCCTCTTTTCTCCGCTTTTCTCCTGTTTTCTCCCCTTTTCTGCTCTATTCTGCTCTTTTCTCCTCTTTTCTCCTGTTTTCTCCTGTTTTCTCCTCTTTTGTCCTGTTTTCTCCTCTTTTCTCCTGTGTTTTCCTCTTTTGTCCTCTTTTCTCCTCCCTCCTTTTCTCCTGTTTTCTGCTGTTTTCTCCTCTTTTCACCACTTTTCTCCTCTTTTTCTCCTCTTTTCTCTTGTTTTCTCCTCTTTTCACCTCTTTTCTCCTCTTTACTCCTCTTTTCTCCACTTTTCTCCTCTTTTCTCCTACCTCTTTTCTCCACTTTTCTCCTCTTTTCTCCTCCCTGTTTTCTCCTGTTTTCTCCTCTTTTCTCCGCTTTCTCCTCTTTTCTCCTTGTTTCTCCTCTTTTCTCCTCACACTTTTCTCCTCTTTTCTCCAGTTTTCTCCTGTTTTCTCCTCTTTTCACCTCTTTTCTCCAGTTTTCTCCTCTTTTCTCCTGTTTTCTCCTCTATTCTCCTCTTTTCTCCTCTTTCCTCCTCTTTTCTCCACTTTTCTCCTCTTGTCTCCTCTTTTCTCCTCTTTTCTCCACTTTTCTCCTCTTGTCTCCTCTTTTCTCCTGATTTGTCCTCTTTTCTCCAGTTTTCTCCTGTTTTCCTCCTGTTTTCTCCTCTATTCTCCTCTTTTCTCCTCTTTCCTCCTGTTTTCTCCTCTTTTCTCCACTTGTCTCCTCTTTTCTCCTGTTTTCTCCTCTTTTCTCCACTTTTCTCCTCTTTTTTCCTGATTTCTCCTGTTTTCTCCTCTTTTGTCCTGTTTTCTCCACTTTTCTCCTCTTTTCTCTTTTCTCCTGTTTTCTCCTCTTTTCTCCACTTTTCTCCTCTTTTTTCCTGATTTCTCCTGTTTTCTCCTCTTTTGTCCTGTTTTCTCCACTTTTCTCCTCTTTTCTCATTTCTCCTGTTTTCTCCT
Source organism: Chiloscyllium punctatum (assembly GCF_047496795.1). Classification (NCBI taxonomy): domain Eukaryota; kingdom Metazoa; phylum Chordata; class Chondrichthyes; order Orectolobiformes; family Hemiscylliidae; genus Chiloscyllium; species Chiloscyllium punctatum. The sequence continues at coordinate 31,286 of NW_027311159.1, read as the reverse complement.
CTTTTCTCCTGTTTTCTCCTCTTTTCTTCTCTTTTCTCCTCTTTTCTCCTGTTTTCTCGTCTTTTCTCCTGTTTTCTCCTCTTTTCTCTGTTTTCTCCTGTTTTCTCCTCTTTACTCCTCTTTTCTCCACTTTTCTCCTCTTTTCTCCTAACCTCTTTTCTCCTCTTTTCTCCTGTTTTCTCGTCTTTTCTCCTCTTTTCTCCTCTTTCCTCCTGTTTTCTCCTGTTTTCTCCTCTTTTCTCCACTTGTCTCCTCTTTTCTCCTGTTTTCTCATCTTTTCTCCTGTTTTCTCTTCTTTTCTCCTGTTTTCTCTTCTTTTCTCCTGTTTTCTCCTCTTTTCTCCACTTTTCTCCTGTTGTCTCCCCCCCCCCCCCCCCCCCCCCCCCCCCCCCCCCCCCCCCCCCCCCCCCCCCCCCCCCCCCCCCCCCCCCCCCCCCCCCTCCCCCCCCCCCCCCCCCCCCCCCCCCCCCCCCCCCCCCCCCCCCCCCCCCCCCCCCCCCCCCCCCCCCCCACCCCCCCCCCCCCCCCCCCCCCCCCCACACCCCCCCCCCCCCCCCCCCCCCCCCCCCCCCCCCCCCCCCCCCCCCCCCCCCCCCCCCCCCCCCCCCCCCCCCCCCCCCCCCCCCCCCCCCCCCCCCCCCCCCCCCCCCCCCCCCCCCCCCCCCCCCCCCCCCCCCCCCCCCCCCCCCCCCCCCCCCCCCCCCCCCCCCCCCCCCCCCCCCCCCCCCCCCCCCCCCCCCCCCCCCCCCCCCCCCCCCCCCCCCCCCCCCCCCCCCCCCCCCCCCCCCCCCCCCCCCCCCCCCCCCCCCCCCCCCCCCCCCCCCCCCCCCCCCCCCCCCCCCCCCCCCCCCCCCCCCCCCCCCCCCCCCCCCCCCCCCCCCCCCCCCCCCCCCCCCCCCCCCCCCCCCCCCCCCCCCCCCCCCCCCCCCCCCCCCCCCCCCCCCCCCCCCCCCCCCCCCCCCCCCCCCCCCCCCCCCCCCCCCCCCCCCCCCCCCCCCCCCCCCCCCCCCCCCCCCCCCCCCCCCCCCCCCCCCCCCCCCCCCCCCCCCCCCCCCCCCCCCCCCCCCCCCCCCCCCCCCCCCCCCCCCCCCCCCCCCCCCCCCCCCCCCCCCCCCCCCCCCCCCCCCCCCCCCCCCCCCCCCCCCCCCCCCCCCCCCCCCCCCCCCCCCCCCCCCCCCCCCCCCCCCCCCCCCCCCCCCCCCCCCCCCCCCCCCCCCCCCCCCCCCCCCCCCCCCCCCCCCCCCCCCCCCCCCCCCCCCCCCCCCCCCCCCCCCCCCCCCCCCCCCCCCCTCTTTCTCCACTTTTCTCCTCTTTTCTCCTGATTCCTCCTCTTTTCTCCTGTTTTCTCCTGTTTTCTCCTCTTTTCTCCTGTTTTCTTCACTTTTCTCCTCTTTTCTCCTACCTCTTTTCTCCTCTTTTCTCCTCCCTTCTTTCACCTCTTTTCTGCTGTTTTCTCCTCTTTTCTCCTGTTTTCTCCTCTTTTCTCCTCTTTTCACCTATTTTCTCCTCTTTCCTCCTCCCTCTTTTCTCCTCTTTTATCCTCTTTTCTCCTCTCTCTTTTCTCCTTGTTTCTCCTCTTTTCTCCACTTTTCTCCACTTTTCTCCTGTTTTCTCCTGTTTTCTCCTCTTTTTCTCCTCTTTTCTCCTCTCTCTTTTCTCCTTGTTTCTCCTCTTTTCTCCACTTTTCTCCACTTTTCTCCTGTTTTCTCCTGTTTTCTCCTCTTTTTCTCCTCTTTTCTCCTCTCTCTTTTCTCCTTGTTTCTCCTCTTTTCTCCACTTTTCTCCTGTTTTCTCCTCTTTTCTCCTCTTTTCTCATCTTTTCTCCTGTTTTCTCCTGTTTCTCCTCTTTTCACCTCTTTTCTCCTCCCTGTTTTCTTCTGTTTTCTCCTGTTTTCTCCGCTTTCTCCTCTTTTCTCCTCTTTTCTCCTTGTTTCTCCTCTTTTCTCCTGTTTTCTCCTCTTTTCTCCTCTTTTCACCTATTTTCTCCTCTTTCCTCCTCCCTCTTTTCTCCTCTTTTATCCTCTTTTCTCCTCTCTCTTTTCTCCTTGTTTCTCCTCTTTTCTCCACTTTTCTCCTGTTTTCTCCTGTTTTCTCCTCTTTTTCTCCTCTTTTCTCCTCTCTCTTTTCTCCTTGTTTCTCCTCTTTTCTCCACTTTTTCTCCACTTTTCTCCTGTTTTCTCCTGTTTTCTCCTCTTTTTCTCCCCTTTTCTCCTCTCTCTTTTCTCCTTGTTTCTCCTCTTTTCTCCACTTTTCTCCTGTTTTCTCCTCTTTTCTCATCTTTTCTCCTGTTTTCTCCTGTTTTCTCCTCTTTTCACCTCCCTGTATTCTTCTGTTTTCTCCTGCTTTCTCCGCTTTCTCCTCTTTTCTCCTTGTTTCTCCTCTTTTCTCCTGTTTTCTCCTCTTTTCTCCTTCCGCTTTTCTCCTCTTTTCTCCTGTTTTCTCCTCTTTTCTCCACTTGTCTCCTCTTTTCTTCTGTTTTCTCCACTTTTGTCCTGTTTTCTCCTCTTTTGTCCTGTTTTCTCCACTTTTCTCCTCTTTTCTCCTCATTTCTCCTGTTTTCTCCTCTTTTCTCCTGTTTTCTCCTCTTTTCTTCTCTTTTCTCCTCTTTTCTCCTGTTTTCTCCTCTTTTCTCCTCTTTACTCCTCTTTTCTCCACTTTTCTCCTCTTTTCTCCTACCTCTTTTCTCCTCTATTCGCCTCTTTTCTCCTCTTTCCTCCTGTTTTCTCCTGTTTTCTCCTCTTTTCTCCACTTGTCTCCTCTTTTCTCCTGTTTTCTCCTCTTTTCTCCACTTTTCTCCTCTCTTCTCCTCTTTTCTCCTGATTTCTCCTCCTCTCTCCTGTTTTCTCCTCTTTTGTCCTGTTTTCTCTACTTCTCTCCTCTTTTCTCTGCTTTTCTCCTGTTTTCTCCTCTTTTGTGCTCTATTCTGCTCTTTTCTCCTCTTTTCTCCTGTTTTCTCCTGTTTTCTCCTCTTTTGTCCTGTTTTCTCCTCTTTTCTCCTGTGTTTTCCTCTTTTGTCCTCTTTTCTCCTCCCTCCTTTTCTCCTGTTTTCTGCTGTTTTCTCCTCTTTTCACCTCTTTTCTCCTCTTTTTCTCCTCTTTTCTCTTGTTTTCTCCTCTTTTCACCTCTTTTCTCCTCTTTACTCCTCTTTTCTCCACTTTTCTCCTCTTTTCTCCTACCTCTTTTCTCCACTTTTCTCCTCTTGTCTCCTCTTTTCTCCTGATTTGTCCTCTTTTCTCCAGTTTTCTCCTGTTTTCTCCTCCCTGTTTTCTCCTGTTTTCTCCTCTTTTCTCCGCTTTCTCCTCTTTTCTCCTTGTTTCTCCTCTTTCCTCCTCACACTTTTCTCCTCTTTTCTCCAGTTTTCTCCTGTTTTCTCCTCTTTTCACCTCTTTTCTCCTGTTTTCTCCTCTTTTCTCCTACCTCTTTTCTCCACTTTTCTCCTCTTTTCTCCTCCCTGTTTTCTCCTGTTTTCTCCTCTTTTCTCCGCTTTCTCCTCTTTTCTCCTTGTTTCTCCTCTTTCCTCCTCACACTTTTCTCCTCTTTTCTCCAGTTTTCTCCTGTTTTCTCCTCTTTTCACCTCTTTTCTCCTGTTTTCTCCTCTTTTCTCCTGTTTTCTCCTCTATTCTCCTCTTTTCTCCTCTTTCCTCCTGTTTTCTCCTCTTTTCTCCACTTTTCTCCTCTTGTCTCCTCTTTTCTCCTCTTTTCTCCACTTTTCTCCTCTTGTCTCCTCTTTTCTCCTCTTTTCTCCACTTTTCTCCTCTTTTCTCCTACCTCTTTTCTCCTCTTTTCTCCTCTTTCCTCATGTTTTCTCCTGTTTTCTCCTCATTTCTCATCCCGCTTTTCTCCTCTTTTCTCCTGTTTTCTTCACTTTTCTCCTCTTTTCTCCTCCCTCTTTTCTCCTCTTTTCTCCTCCCTTCTTTCACCTCTTTTCTGCTGTTTTCTCCTGTTTTCTCCTCTTTTCTCCTCTTTTCACCTATTTTCTCCTCTTTCCTCCTCCCTCTTTTCTCCTCTCTCTTTTCTCCTTGTTTCTCCTCTTTTCTCCACTTTTCTCCACTTTTCTCCTGTTTTCTCCTGTTTTCTCCTCTTTTTCTCCTCTTTTCTCCTCTCTCTTTTCTCCTTGTTTCTCCTCTTTTCTCCACTTTTCTCCACTTTTCTCCTGTTTTCTCCTCTTTTCTCCTCTTTTCTCATCTTTTCTCCTGTTTTCTCCTGTTTTCTCCTCTTTTCACCTCTTTTCTCCTCCCTGTTTTCTTCTGTTTTCTCCTGTTTTCTCCGCTTTCTCCTCTTTTCTCCTCTTTTCTCCTTGATTCTCCTCTTTTCTCCTGTTTTCTCCTCTTTTCTCCTCCCACTTTTCTCCTCTTTTCTCCTGTTTTCTCCTCTTTTCTCCACTTGTCTCCTCTTTTCTTCTGTTTTCTCCACTTTTCTCCTGTTTTCTCCTCTTTTCTCCTGTTTTCTCCACTTTTCTCCTCTTTTCTCCTCATTTCTCCTGTTTTCTCCTCTTTTCTCCTGTTTTCTCCTCTTTTCTTCTCTTTTCTCCTCTTTTCTCCTGTTTTCTCCTGTTTTCTCCTCTTTTCACCTCTTTTCTCCTCCCTGTTTTCTTCTGTTTTCTCCTGTTTTCTCCGCTTTCTCCTCTTTTCTCCTCTTTTCTCCTTGATTCTCCTCTTTTCTCCTGTTTTCTCCTCTTTTCTCCTCCCACTTTTCTCCTCTTTTCTCCTGTTTTCTCCTCTTTTCTCCACTTGTCTCCTCTTTTCTTCTGTTTTCTCCACTTTTCTCCTGTTTTCTCCTCTTTTCTCCTGTTTTCTCCACTTTTCTCCTCTTTTCTCCTCATTTCTCCTGTTTTCTCCTCTTTTCTCCTGTTTTCTCCTCTTTTCTTCTCTTTTCTCCTCTTTTCTCCTGTTTTCTCCTGTTTTCTCCTCTTTTCTCCTCTTTACTCCTCTTTTCTCCACTTTTCTCCTCTTTTCTCCTACCTCTTTTCTCCTCTATTCTCCTCTTTTCTCCTCTTTCCTCCTGTTTTCTCCTGTTTTCTCCTCTTTTCTCCACTTGTCTCCTCTTTTCTCCTGTTTTCTCCTCTTTTCTCCACTTTTCTCCTCTCTTCTCTTTTCTCCTGATTTCTCCTCCTCTCTCCTGTTTTCTCCTCTTTTGTCCTGTTTTCTCTACTTCTCTCCTCTTTTCTCCGCTTTTCTCCTGTTTTCTCCTCTTTTCTGCTCTATTCTGCTCTTTTCTCCTCTTTTCTCCTGTTTTCTCCTGTTTTCTCCTCTTTTGTCCTGTTTTCTCCTCTTTTCTCCTGTGTTTTCCTCTTTTGTCCTCTTTTCTCCTCCCTCCTTTTCTCCTGTTTTCTGCTGTTTTCTCCTCTTTTCACCACTTTTCTCCTCTTTTTCTCCTCTTTTCTCTTGTTTTCTCCTCTTTTCACCTCTTTCTCCTCTTTACTCCTCTTTTCTCCACTTTTCTCCTCTTTTCTCCTACCTCTTTTCTCCACTTTTCTCCTCTTTCTCCTCCCTGTTTTCTCCTGTTTTCTCCTCTTTCTCCGCTTTCTCCTCTTTTCTCCTTGTTTCTCCTCTTTTCTCCTCACACTTTTCTCCTCTTTTCTCCAGTTTTCTCCTGTTTTCTCCTCTTTTCACCTCTTTTCTCCAGTTTTCTCCTCTTTTCTCCTGTTTTCTCCTCTATTCTCCTCTTTTCTCCTCTTTCCTCCTCTTTTCTCCACTTTTCTCCCCTTGTCTCCTCTTTTCTCCTCTTTTCTCCACTTTTCTCCTCTTGTCTCCTCTTTTCTCCTGATTTGTCCTCTTTTCTCCAGTTTTCTCCTGTTTTCTCCTCTTTTCACCTCTTTTCTCCTGTTTTCTCCTCTTTTCTCCTGTTTTCTCCTCTATTCTCCTCTTTTCTCCTCTTTCCTCCTGTTTTCTCCTCTTTTCTCCACTTGTCTCCTCTTTTCTCCTGTTTTCTCCTCTTTTCTCCACTTTTCTCCTCTTTTTTCCTGATTTCTCCTGTTTTCTCCTCTTTTGTCCTGTTTTCTCCTCTTTTCTTCTCTTTTCTCCTCTTTTCTCCTCTTTTCTCCTGTTTTCTCGTCTTTTCTCCTGTTTTCTCCTCGTTTCTCTTGTTTTCTCCTGTTTTCTCCTCTTTACTCCTCTTTTCTCCACTTTTCTCCTCTTTTCTCCTACCTCTTTTCTCCTCTATTCTCCTCTTTTCTCCTCTTTCCTCCTGTTTTCTCCTGTTTTCTCCTCTTTTCTCCACTTGTCTCCTCTTTTCTCCTGTTTTCTCATCTTTTCTCCTGTTTTCTCTTCTTTTCTCCTGTTTTCTCTTCTTTTCTCCTGTTTTCTCCTCTTTTCTCCACTTTTCTCCTGTTGTCTCCTCTTTTCTCCACTTTTCTCCTCTTTTCTCCTGATTCCTCCTCTTTTCTCCTGTTTTCTCCTGTTTTCTCCTCTTTTCTCCTGTTTTCTTCACTTTTCTCCTCTTTTCTCCTCCCTCTTTTCTCCTCTTTTCTCCTCCCTTCTTTCACCTCTTTTCTGCTGTTTTCTCCTCTTTTCTCCTGTTTTCTCCTCTTTTCTCCTCTTTTCACCTATTTTCTCCTCTTTCCTCCTCCCTCTTTTCTCCTCTTTTATCCTCTTTTCTCCTCTCTCTTTTCTCCTTGTTTCTCCTCTTTTCTCCACTTTTCTCCACTTTTCTCCTGTTTTCTCCTGTTTTCTCCTCTTTTTCTCCTCTTTTCTCCTCTCTCTTTTCTCCTTGTTTCTCCTCTTTTCTCCACTTTTCTCCACTTTTCTCCTGTTTTCTCCTGTTTTCTCCTCTTTTTCTCCTCTTTTCTCCTCTCTCTTTTCTCCTTGTTTCTCCTCTTTTCTCCACTTTTCTCCTGTTTTCTCCTCTTTTCTCCTCTTTTCTCATCTTTTCTCCTGTTTTCTCCTGTTTTCTCCTCTTTTCACCTCTTTTCTCCTCCCTGTTTTCTTCTGTTTTCTCCTGTTTTCTCCGCTTTCTCCTCTTTTCTCCTCTTTTCTCCTTGTTTCTCCTCTTTTCACCTCTTTTCTCCTCTTTTCTCCTCTTTTCACCTATTTTCTCCTCTTTCCTCCTCCCTCTTTTCTCCTCTTTTATCCTCTTTTCTCCTCTCTCTTTTCTCCTTGTTTCTCCTCTTTTCTCCACTTTTCTCCACTTTTCTCCTGTTTTCTCCTGTTTTCTCCTCTTTTTCTCCTCTTTTCTCCTCTCTCTTTTCTCCTTGTTTCTCCTCTTTTCTCCACTTTTCTCCACTTTTCTCCTGTTTTCTCCTCTTTTCTCCTCTTTTTCTCCTCTTTTCTCCTCTCTCTTTTCTCCTTGTTTCTCCTCTTTTCTCCACTTTTCTCCTGTTTTCTCCTCTTTTCTCCTCTTTTCTCATCTTTTCTCCTGTTTTCTCCTGTTTTCTCCTCTTTTCACCTCTTTTCTCCTCCCTGTTTTCTTCTGTTTTCTCCTGTTTTCTCCGCTTTCTCCTCTTTTCTCCTTGTTTCTCCTCTTTTCTCCTGTTTTCTCCTCTTTTCTCCTCCCACTTTTCTCCTCTTTTCTCCTGTTTTCTCCTCTTTTCTCCACTTGTCTCCTCTTTTCTTCTGTTTTCTCCACTTTTGTCCTGTTTTCTCCTCTTTTGTCCTGTTTTCTCCACTTTTCTCCTCTTTTCTCCTCATTTCTCCTGTTTTCTCCTCTTTTCTCCTGTTTTCTCCTCTTTTCTTCTCTTTTCTCCTCTTTTCTCCTGTTTTCTCCTCTTTTCTCCTCTTTACTCCTCTTTTCTCCACTTTTCTCCTCTTTTCTCCTACCTCTTTTCTCCTCTATTCTCCTCTGTTCTCCTCTTTCCTCCTGTTTTCTCCTGTTTTCTCCTCTTTTCTCCACTTGTCTCCTCTTTTCTCCTGTTTTCTCCTCTTTTCTCCACTTTTCTCCTCTCTTCTCCTCTTTTCTCCTGATTTCTCCTCCTCTCTCCTGTTTTCTCCTCTTTTGTCCTGTTTTCTCTACTTCTCTCCTCTTTTCTCCGCTTTTCTCCTGTTTTCTCCTCTTTTCTGCTCTATTCTGCTCTTTTCTCCTCTTTTCTCCTGTTTTCTCCTGTTTTCTCCTCTTTTGTCCTGTTTTCTCCTCTTTTCTCCTGTGTTTTCCTCTTTTGTCCTCTTTTCTCCTCCCTCCTTTTCTCCTGTTTTCTGCTGTTTTCTCCTCTTTTCACCTCTTTTCTCCTCTTTTTCTCCTCTTTTCTCTTGTTTTCTCCTCTTTTCACCTCTTTTCTCCTCTTTACTCCTCTTTTCTCCACTTTTCTCCTCTTTTCTCCTACCTCTTTTCTCCACTTTTCTCCTCTTTTCTCCTCCCTGTTTTCTCCTGTTTTCTCCTCTTTTCTCCGCTTTCTCCTCTTTTCTCCTTGTTTCTCCTCTTTTCTCCTGTTTTCTCCTCTATTCTCCTCTTTTCTCCTCTTTCCTCCTGTTTTCTCCTCTTTTCTCCACTTTTCTCCTCTTGTCTCCTCTTTTCTCCTCTTTTCTCCACTTTTCTCCTCTTGTCTCCTCTTTTCTCCTCTTTTCTCCACTTTTCTCCTCTTTTCTCCTACCTCTTTTCTCCTCTTTTCTCCTCTTTCCTCATGTTTTCTCCTGTTTTCTCCTCATTTCTCATCCCGCTTTTCTCCTCTTTTCTCCTGTTTTCTTCACTTTTCTCCTCTTTTCTCCTCCCTCTTTTCTCCTCTTTTCTCCTCCCTTCTTTCACCTCTTTTCTGCTGTTTTCTCCTGTTTTCTCCTCTTTTCTCCTCTTTTCACCTATTTTCTCCTCTTTCCTCCTCCCTCTTTTCTCCTCTCTCTTTTCTCCTTGTTTCTCCTCTTTTCTCCACTTTTCTCCACTTTTCTCCTGTTTTCTCCTGTTTTCTCCTCTTTTTCTCCTCTTTTCTCCTCTCTCTTTTCTCCTTGTTTCTCCTCTTTTCTCCACTTTTCTCCACTTTTCTCCTGTTTTCTCCTCTTTTCTCCTCTTTTCTCATCTTTTCTCCTGTTTTCTCCTGTTTTCTCCTCTTTTCACCTCTTTTCTCCTCCCTGTTTTCTTCTGTTTTCTCCTGTTTTCTCCGCTTTCTCCTCTTTTCTCCTCTTTTCTCCTTGATTCTCCTCTTTTCTCCTGTTTTCTCCTCTTTTCTCCTCCCACTTTTCTCCTCTTTTCTCCTGTTTTCTCCTCTTTTCTCCACTTGTCTCCTCTTTTCTTCTGTTTTCTCCACTTTTCTCCTGTTTTCTCCTCTTTTCTCCTGTTTTCTCCACTTTTCTCCTCTTTTCTCCTCATTTCTCCTGTTTTCTCCTCTTTTCTCCTGTTTTCTCCTCTTTTCTTCTCTTTTCTCCTCTTTTCTCCTGTTTTCTCCTGTTTTCTCCTCTTTTCACCTCTTTTCTCCTCCCTGTTTTCTTCTGTTTTCTCCTGTTTTCTCCGCTTTCTCCTCTTTTCTCCTCTTTTCTCCTTGATTCTCCTCTTTTCTCCTGTTTTCTCCTCTTTTCTCCTCCCACTTTTCTCCTCTTTTCTCCTGTTTTCTCCTCTTTTCTCCACTTGTCTCCTCTTTTCTTCTGTTTTCTCCACTTTTCTCCTGTTTTCTCCTCTTTTCTCCTGTTTTCTCCACTTTTCTCCTCTTTTCTCCTCATTTCTCCTGTTTTCTCCTCTTTTCTCCTGTTTTCTCCTCTTTTCTTCTCTTTTCTCCTCTTTTCTCCTGTTTTCTCCTGTTTTCTCCTCTTTTCTCCTCTTTACTCCTCTTTTCTCCACTTTTCTCCTCTTTTCTCCTACCTCTTTTCTCCTCTATTCTCCTCTTTTCTCCTCTTTCCTCCTGTTTTCTCCTGTTTTCTCCTCTTTTCTCCACTTGTCTCCTCTTTTCTCCTGTTTTCTCCTCTTTTCTCCACTTTTCTCCTCTCTTCTCTTTTCTCCTGATTTCTCCTCCTCTCTCCTGTTTTCTCCTCTTTTGTCCTGTTTTCTCTACTTCTCTCCTCTTTTCTCCGCTTTTCTCCTGTTTTCTCCTCTTTTCTGCTCTATTCTGCTCTTTTCTCCTCTTTTCTCCTGTTTTCTCCTGTTTTCTCCTCTTTTGTCCTGTTTTCTCCTCTTTTCTCCTGTGTTTTCCTCTTTTGTCCTCTTTTCTCCTCCCTCCTTTTCTCCTGTTTTCTGCTGTTTTCTCCTCTTTTCACCACTTTTCTCCTCTTTTTCTCCTCTTTTCTCTTGTTTTCTCCTCTTTTCACCTCTTTTCTCCTCTTTACTCCTCTTTTCTCCACTTTTCTCCTCTTTTCTCCTACCTCTTTTCTCCACTTTTCTCCTCTTTTCTCCTCCCTGTTTTCTCCTGTTTTCTCCTCTTTTCTCCGCTTTCTCCTCTTTTCTCCTTGTTTCTCCTCTTTTCTCCTCACACTTTTCTCCTCTTTTCTCCAGTTTTCTCCTGTTTTCTCCTCTTTTCACCTCTTTTCTCCAGTTTTCTCCTCTTTTCTCCTGTTTTCTCCTCTATTCTCCTCTTTTCTCCTCTTTCCTCCTCTTTTCTCCACTTTTCTCCCCTTGTCTCCTCTTTTCTCCTCTTTTCTCCACTTTTCTCCTCTTGTCTCCTCTTTTCTCCTGATTTGTCCTCTTTTCTCCAGTTTTCTCCTGTTTTCTCCTCTTTTCACCTCTTTTCTCCTGTTTTCTCCTCTTTTCTCCTGTTTTCTCCTCTATTCTCCTCTTTTCTCCTCTTTCCTCCTGTTTTCTCCTCTTTTCTCCACTTGTCTCCTCTTTTCTCCTGTTTTCTCCTCTTTTCTCCACTTTTCTCCTCTTTTTTCCTGATTTCTCCTGTTTTCTCCTCTTTTGTCCTGTTTTCTCCTCTTTTCTTCTCTTTTCTCCTCTTTTCTCCTCTTTTCTCCTGTTTTCTCGTCTTTTCTCCTGTTTTCTCCTCGTTTCTCTTGTTTTCTCCTGTTTTCTCCTCTTTACTCCTCTTTTCTCCACTTTTCTCCTCTTTTCTCCTACCTCTTTTCTCCTCTATTCTCCTCTTTTCTCCTCTTTCCTCCTGTTTTCTCCTGTTTTCTCCTCTTTTCTCCACTTGTCTCCTCTTTTCTCCTGTTTTCTCATCTTTTCTCCTGTTTTCTCTTCTTTTCTCCTGTTTTCTCTTCTTTTCTCCTGTTTTCTCCTCTTTTCTCCACTTTTCTCCTGTTGTCTCCTCTTTTCTCCACTTTTCTCCTCTTTTCTCCTGATTCCTCCTCTTTTCTCCTGTTTTCTCCTGTTTTCTCCTCTTTTCTCCTGTTTTCTTCACTTTTCTCCTCTTTTCTCCTCCCTCTTTTCTCCTCTTTTCTCCTCCCTTCTTTCACCTCTTTTCTGCTGTTTTCTCCTCTTTTCTCCTGTTTTCTCCTCTTTTCTCCTCTTTTCACCTATTTTCTCCTCTTTCCTCCTCCCTCTTTTCTCCTCTTTTATCCTCTTTTCTCCTCTCTCTTTTCTCCTTGTTTCTCCTCTTTTCTCCACTTTTCTCCACTTTTCTCCTGTTTTCTCCTGTTTTCTCCTCTTTTTCTCCTCTTTTCTCCTCTCTCTTTTCTCCTTGTTTCTCCTCTTTTCTCCACTTTTCTCCACTTTTCTCCTGTTTTCTCCTGTTTTCTCCTCTTTTTCTCCTCTTTTCTCCTCTCTCTTTTCTCCTTGTTTCTCCTCTTTTCTCCACTTTTCTCCTGTTTTCTCCTCTTTTCTCCTCTTTTCTCATCTTTTCTCCTGTTTTCTCCTGTTTTCTCCTCTTTTCACCTCTTTTCTCCTCCCTGTTTTCTTCTGTTTTCTCCTGTTTTCTCCGCTTTCTCCTCTTTTCTCCTCTTTTCTCCTTGTTTCTCCTCTTTTCACCTCTTTTCTCCTCTTTTCTCCTCTTTTCACCTATTTTCTCCTCTTTCCTCCTCCCTCTTTTCTCCTCTTTTATCCTCTTTTCTCCTCTCTCTTTTCTCCTTGTTTCTCCTCTTTTCTCCACTTTTCTCCACTTTTCTCCTGTTTTCTCCTGTTTTCTCCTCTTTTTCTCCTCTTTTCTCCTCTCTCTTTTCTCCTTGTTTCTCCTCTTTTCTCCACTTTTCTCCACTTTTCTCCTGTTTTCTCCTCTTTTCTCCTCTTTTTCTCCTCTTTTCTCCTCTCTCTTTTCTCCTTGTTTCTCCTCTTTTCTCCACTTTTCTCCTGTTTTCTCCTCTTTTCTCCTCTTTTCTCATCTTTTCTCCTGTTTTCTCCTGTTTTCTCCTCTTTTCACCTCTTTTCTCCTCCCTGTTTTCTTCTGTTTTCTCCTGTTTTCTCCGCTTTCTCCTCTTTTCTCCTTGTTTCTCCTCTTTTCTCCTGTTTTCTCCTCTTTTCTCCTCCCACTTTTCTCCTCTTTTCTCCTGTTTTCTCCTCTTTTCTCCACTTGTCTCCTCTTTTCTTCTGTTTTCTCCACTTTTGTCCTGTTTTCTCCTCTTTTGTCCTGTTTTCTCCACTTTTCTCCTCTTTTCTCCTCATTTCTCCTGTTTTCTCCTCTTTTCTCCTGTTTTCTCCTCTTTTCTTCTCTTTTCTCCTCTTTTCTCCTGTTTTCTCCTCTTTTCTCCTCTTTACTCCTCTTTTCTCCACTTTTCTCCTCTTTTCTCCTACCTCTTTTCTCCTCCCTGTTTTCTCCTGTTTTCTCCTCTTTTCTCCACTTTTCTCCTCTTTTCTCCTGATTCCTCCTCTTTTCTCCTGTTTTCTCCTGTTTTCTCCTCTTTTCTCCTGTTTTCTTCACTTTTCTCCTCTTTTCTCCTCCCTCTTTTCTCCTCCCTTCTTTCACCTCTTTTCTGCTGTTTTCTCCTCTTTTCTCCTGTTTTCTCCTCTTTTCTCCTCTTTTCACCTATTTTCTCCTCTTTCCTCCTCCCTCTTTTCTCCTCTTTTATCCTCTTTTCTCCTCTCTCTTTTCTCCTTGTTTCTCCTCTTTTCTCCACTTTTCTCCACTTTTCTCCTGTTTTCTCCTGTTTTCTCCTCTTTTTCTCCTCTTTTCTCCTCTCTCTTTTCTCCTTGTTTCTCCTCTTTTCTCCACTTTTCTCCACTTTTCTCCTGTTTTCTCCTGTTTTCTCCTCTTTTTCTCCTCTTTTCTCCTCTCTCTTTTCTCCTTGTTTCTCCTCTTTTCTCCACTTTTCTCCTGTTTTCTCCTCTTTTCTCCTCTTTTCTCATCTTTTCTCCTGTTTTCTCCTGTTTTCTCCTCTTTTCACCTCTTTTCTCCTCCCTGTTTTCTTCTGTTTTCTCCTGTTTTCTCCGCTTTCTCCTCTTTTCTCCTCTTTTCTCCTTGTTTCTCCTCTTTTCACCTCTTTTCTCCTCTTTTCTCCTCTTTTCACCTATTTTCTCCTCTTTCCTCCTCCCTCTTTTCTCCTCTTTTATCCTCTTTTCTCCTCTCTCTTTTCTCCTTGTTTCTCCTCTTTTCTCCACTTTTCTCCACTTTTCTCCTGTTTTCTCCTGTTTTCTCCTCTTTTTCTCCTCTTTTCTCCTCTCTCTTTTCTCCTTGTTTCTCCTCTTTTCTCCACTTTTCTCCACTTTTCTCCTGTTTTCTCCTCTTTTCTCCTCTTTTTCTCCTCTTTTCTCCTCTCTCTTTTCTCCTTGTTTCTCCTCTTTTCTCCACTTTTCTCCTGTTTTCTCCTCTTTTCTCCTCTTTTCTCATCTTTTCTCCTGTTTTCTCCTGTTTTCTCCTCTTTTCACCTCTTTTCTCCTCCCTGTTTTCTTCTGTTTTCTCCTGTTTTCTCCGCTTTCTCCTCTTTTCTCCTTGTTTCTCCTCTTTTCTCCTGTTTTCTCCTCTTTTCTCCTCCCACTTTTCTCCTCTTTTCTCCTGTTTTCTCCTCTTTTCTCCACTTGTCTCCTCTTTTCTTCTGTTTTCTCCACTTTTGTCCTGTTTTCTCCTCTTTTGTCCTGTTTTCTCCACTTTTCTCCTCTTTTCTCCTCATTTCTCCTGTTTTCTCCTCTTTTCTCCTGTTTTCTCCTCTTTTCTTCTCTTTTCTCCTCTTTTCTCCTGTTTTCTCCTCTTTTCTCCTCTTTACTCCTCTTTTCTCCACTTTTCTCCTCTTTTCTCCTACCTCTTTTCTCCTCTATTCTCCTCTGTTCTCCTCTTTCCTCCTGTTTTCTCCTGTTTTCTCCTCTTTTCTCCACTTGTCTCCTCTTTTCTCCTGTTTTCTCCTCTTTTCTCCACTTTTCTCCTCTCTTCTCCTCTTTTCTCCTGATTTCTCCTCCTCTCTCCTGTTTTCTCCTCTTTTGTCCTGTTTTCTCTACTTCTCTCCTCTTTTCTCCGCTTTTCTCCTGTTTTCTCCTCTTTTCTGCTCTATTCTGCTCTTTTCTCCTCTTTTCTCCTGTTTTCTCCTGTTTTCTCCTCTTTTGTCCTGTTTTCTCCTCTTTTCTCCTGTGTTTTCCTCTTTTGTCCTCTTTTCTCCTCCCTCCTTTTCTCCTGTTTTCTGCTGTTTTCTCCTCTTTTCACCTCTTTTCTCCTCTTTTTCTCCTCTTTTCTCTTGTTTTCTCCTCTTTTCACCTCTTTTCTCCTCTTTACTCCTCTTTTCTCCACTTTTCTCCTCTTTTCTCCTACCTCTTTTCTCCACTTTTCTCCTCTTTTCTCCTCCCTGTTTTCTCCTGTTTTCTCCTCTTTTCTCCGCTTTCTCCTCTTTTCTCCTTGTTTCTCCTCTTTTCTCCTATTTTCTCCTCACACTTTTCTCCTCTTTTCTCCAGTTTTCTCCTGTTTTCTCCTCTTTTCACCTCTTTTCTCCAGTTTTCTCCTCTTTTCTCCTGTTTTCTCCTCTATTCTCCTCTTTTCTCCTCTTTCCTCCTCTTTTCTCCTCTTTTCTCCACTTTTCTCCTCTTGTCTCCTCTTTTCTCCTCTTTTCTCCACTTTTCTCCTCTTGTCTCCTCTTTTCTCCTGATTTGTCCTCTTTTCTCCAGTTTTCTCCTGTTTTCTCCTCTTTTCACCTCTTTTCTCCTGTTTTCTCCTCTTTTCTCCTGTTTTCTCCTCTATTCTCCTCTTTTCTCCTCTTTCCTCCTGTTTTCTCCTCTTTTCTCCACTTGTCTCCTCTTTTCTCCTGTTTTCTCCTCTTTTCTCCACTTTTCTCCTCTTTTTTCCTGATTTCTCCTGTTTTCTCCTCTTTTGTCCTGTTTTCTCCACTTTTCTCCTCTTTTCTCCTCATTTCTCCTGTTTTCTCCTCTTTTCTCCTGTTTTCTCCTCTTTTCTCCACTTGTCTCCTCTTTTCTCCTGTTTTCTCATCTTTTCTCCTGTTTTCTCCTCTTTTCTCTTGTTTTCTCCTGTTTTCTCCTCTTTACTCCTCTTTTCTCCACTTTTCTCCTCTTTTCTCCTACCTCTTTTCTCCTCTATTCTCCTCTTTTCTCCTCTTTCCTCCTGTTTTCTCCTGTTTTCTCCTCTTTTCTCCACTTGTCTCCTCTTTTCTCCTGTTTTCTCATCTTTTCTCCTGTTTTCTCTTCTTTTCTCCTGTTTTCTCTTCTTTTCTCCTGTTTTCTCCTCTTTTCTCCACTTTTCTCCTGTTGTCTCCTCTTTTCTCCACTTTTCTCCTCTTTTCTCCTGATTCCTCCTCTTTTCTCCTGTTTTCTCCTGTTTTCTCCTCTTTTCTCCTCTTTTCTCCACTTTTCTCCTCTTTTCTCCTACCTCTTTTCTCCTCTTTTCTCCTCTTTCCTCATGTTTTCTCCTGTTTTCTCCTCATTTCTCATCCCGCTTTTCTCCTCTTTTCTCCTGTTTTCTTCACTTTTCTCCTGTTTTCTCCTCCCTCTTTTCTCCTCTTTTCTCCTCCCTTCTTTCACCTCTTTTCTGCTGTTTTCTCCTGTTTTCTCCTCTTTTCTCCTCTTTTCACCTATTTTCTCCTCTTTCCTCCTCCCTCTTTTCTCCTCTTTTATCCTATTTTCTCCTCTCTCTTTTCTCCTTGTTTCTCCTCTTTTCTCCACTTTTCTCCACTTTTCTCCTCTTTTTCTCCTCTTTTCTCCTCTCTCTTTTCTCCTTGTTTCTCCTCTTTTCTCCACTTTTCTCCACTTTTCTCCTGTTTTCTCCTCTTTTCTCCTCTTTTCTCATCTTTTCTCCTGTTTTCTCCTGTTTTCTCCTCTTTTCACCTCTTTTCTCCTCCCTGTTTTCTTCTGTTTTCTCCTGTTTTCTCCGCTTTCTCCTCTTTTCACCTCTTTTCTCCTTGTTTCTCCTCTTTTCTCCTGTTTTCTCCTCTTTTCTCCTCCCACTTTTCTCCTCTTTTCTCCTGTTTTCTCCTCTTTTCTCCACTTGTCTCCTCTTTTCTTCTGTTTTCTCCTCTTTTCTCCTGATTTCTCCTCTTTTCTCCTGTTTTCTCCACTTTTCTCCTCTTTTCTCCTGTTTTCTCCTCTTTTCTCCTCTTTTCTTCTGTTTTCTCCTGTTTTCTCCTCTTTTCTCCTATTTTCTCCTCTTTTCTCCTGTTTTCTCCTGATTTCTCCTCTTTTCTCCTGTTTTCTCCTGATTTCTCCTCTTTTCTCCTGTTTTCTCCTCTTTTCTCCTGTTTTCTCCTCTTTTCTCCACTTGTCTCCTCTTTTCTCCTGTTTTCTCCTCTTTTCTCCTGATTTCTCCTATTTTCTCCTGTTTTCTCATCTTTTCTCCTCTTTTCACCTCTTTTCTCCTCCCTGTTTTCTCCTGTTTTCTCCTCTTTTCTCCGCTTTCTCCTCTTTTCTCCTTGTTTCTCCTCTTTTCTCCTGTTTACTCCTCTTTTCTCCTCTTTTCTCCTCTTCTTCTCTTTTCTCCACTTTTCTCCTCTTTTCTCCTACCTCTTTTCTCCTCTATTCTCCTCTTTTCTCCTCTTTCCTCCTGTTTTCTCCTCTTTTCTTCTGTTTTCTCCTCTTTTCTCCACTTTTCTCCTGTTTTCTCCTCTTTTCTCCTCTTTTCTTCAGTTTTCTCCTCTTTTCTCCACTTTTCTCCTGTTTTCTCCTCTTTTCTCCACTTTTCTCCTCTTTTCTCCTCTTTTCTCCACTTTTCTCCTCTTGTCTCCTCTTTTCTCCTGATTTCTCCTCTTTTCTCCAGTTTTCTCCTGTTTTCTCCTCTTTTCACCTCTTTTCTCCTGTTTTCTCCTCTTTTCTCCTGTTTTCTCCTCTATTCTCCTCTTTTCTCCTCTTTCCTCCTGTTTTCTCCTCTTTTCTCCACTTGTCTCCTCTTTTCTCCTGTTTTCTCCTCTTTTCTCCACTTTTCTCCTCTTTTTTCCTGATTTCTCCTGTTTTCTCCTCTTTTGTCCTGTTTTCTCCACTTTTCTCCTCTTTTCTCCTCTTTTCTCCACTTTTCTCCTGTTGTCTCCTCTTTTCTCCACTTTTCTCCTCTTTTCTCCTGATTCCTCCTCTTTTCTCCTGTTTTCTCCTGTTTTCTCCTCTTTTCTCCTCTTTTCTCCACTTTTCTCCTCTTTTCTCCTACCTCTTTTCTCCTCTTTTCTCCTCTTTCCTCATGTTTTCTCCTGTTTTCTCCTCATTTCTCATCCCGCTTTTCTCCTCTTTTCTCCTGTTTTCTTCACTTTTCTCCTCTTTTCTCCTCCCTCTTTTCTCCTCTTTTCTCCTCCCTTCTTTCACCTCTTTTCTGCTGTTTTCTCCTGTTTTCTCCTCTTTTCTCCTCTTTTCACCTATTTTCTCCTCTTTCCTCCTCCCTCTTTTCTCCTCTTTTATCCTCTTTTCTCCTCTCTCTTTTCTCCTTGTTTCTCCTCTTTTCTCCACTTTTCTCCACTTTTCTCCTCTTTTTCTCCTCTTTTCTCCTCTCTCTTTTCTCCTTGTTTCTCCTCTTTTCTCCACTTTTCTCCACTTTTCTCCTGTTTTCTCCTCTTTTCTCCTCTTTTCTCATCTTTTCTCCTGTTTTCTCCTGTTTTCTCCTCTTTTCACCTCTTTTCTCCTCCCTGTTTTCTTCTGTTTTCTCCTGTTTTCTCCGCTTTCTCCTCTTTTCACCTCTTTTCTCCTTGTTTCTCCGCTTTTCTCCTGTTTTCTCCTCTTTTCTCCTTCCACTTTTCTCCTCTTTTCTCCTGTTTTCTCCTCTTTTCTCCACTTGTCTCCTCTTTTCTTCTGTTTTCTCCTCTTTTCTCCTGATTTCTCCTCTTTTCACCTCTTTTCTCCTCTTTTCTCCTCTTTTCTTCAGTTTTCTCCTCTTTTCTCCACTTTTCTCCTGTTTTCTCCTCTTTTCTCCACTTTTCTCCTCTTTTCTCCTCTTTTCTCCACTTTTCTCCTCTTGTCTCCTCTTTTCTCCTGATTTCTCCTCTTTTCTCCAGTTTTCTCCTGTTTTCTCCTCTTTTCACCTCTTTTCTCCTGTTTTCTCCTCTTTTCTCCTGTTTTCTCCTCTATTCTCCTCTTTTCTCCTCTTTCCTCCTGTTTTCTCCTCTTTTCTCCACTTGTCTCCTCTTTTCTCCTGTTTTCTCCTCTTTTCTCCACTTTTCTCCTCTTTTTTCCTGATTTCTCCTGTTTTCTCCTCTTTTGTCCTGTTTTCTCCACTTTTCTCCTCTTTTCTCCTCTTTTCTCCACTTTTCTCCTGTTGTCTCCTCTTTTCTCCACTTTTCTCCTCTTTTCTCCTGATTCCTCCTCTTTTCTCCTGTTTTCTCCTCATTTCTCATCCCGCTTTTCTCCTCTTTTCTCCTGTTTTCTTCACTTTTCTCCTCTTTTCTCCTCCCTCTTTTCTCCTCTTTTCTCCTCCCTTCTTTCACCTCTTTTCTGCTGTTTTCTCCTGTTTTCTCCTCTTTTCTCCTCTTTTCACCTATTTTCTCCTCTTTCCTCCTCCCTCTTTTCTCCTCTTTTATCCTCTTTTCTCCTCTCTCTTTTCTCCTTGTTTCTCCTCTTTTCTCCACTTTTCTCCACTTTTCTCCTCTTTTTCTCCTCTTTTCTCCTCTCTCTTTTCTCCTTGTTTCTCCTCTTTTCTCCACTTTTCTCCTCTTTTCTCCTACCTCTTTTCTCCTCTTTTCTCCTCTTTCCTCATGTTTTCTCCTGTTTTCTCCTCATTTCTCATCCCGCTTTTCTCCTCTTTTCTCCTGTTTTCTTCACTTTTCTCCTCTTTTCTCCTCCCTCTTTTCTCCTCTTTTCTCCTCCCTTCTTTCACCTCTTTTCTGCTGTTTTCTCCTGTTTTCTCCTCTTTTCTCCTCTTTTCACCTATTTTCTCCTCTTTCCTCCTCCCTCTTTTCTCCTCTTTTATCCTCTTTTCTCCTCTCTCTTTTCTCCTTGTTTCTCCTCTTTTCTCCACTTTTCTCCACTTTTCTCCTCTTTTTCTCCTCTTTTCTCCTCTCTCTTTTCTCCTTGTTTCTCCTCTTTTCTCCACTTTTCTCCACTTTTCTCCTGTTTTCTCCTCTTTTCTCCTCTTTTCTCATCTTTTCTCCTGTTTTCTCCTGTTTTCTCCTCTTTTCACCTCTTTTCTCCTCCCTGTTTTCTTCTGTTTTCTCCTGTTTTCTCCGCTTTCTCCTCTTTTCACCTCTTTTCTCCTTGTTTCTCCGCTTTTCTCCTGTTTTCTCCTCTTTTCTCCTCCCACTTTTCTCCTCTTTTCTCCTGTTTTCTCCTCTTTTCTCCACTTGTCTCCTCTTTTCTTCTGTTTTCTCCTCTTTTCTCCTGATTTCTCCTCTTTTCTCCTGTTTTCTCCACTTTTCTCCTCTTTTCTCCTGTTTTCTCCTCTTTTCTCCTCTTTTCTTCTGTTTTCTCCTGTTTTCTCCTCTTTTCTCCTATTTTCTCCTCTTTTCTCCTGTTTTCTCCTGATTTCTCCTCTTTTCTCCTGTTTTCTCCTGATTTCTCCTCTTTTCTCCTGTTTTCTCCTCTTTTCTCCTGTTTTCTCCTCTTTTCTCCACTTGTCTCCTCTTTTCTCCTGTTTTCTCCTCTTTTCTCCTGATTTCTCCTATTTTCTCCTGTTTTCTCATCTTTTCTCCTCTTTTCACCTCTTTTCTCCTCCCTGTTTTCTCCTGTTTTCTCCTCTTTTCTCCGCTTTCTCCTCTTTTCTCCTTGTTTCTCCTCTTTTCTCCTGTTTTCTCCTCTTCTTCTCTTTTCTCCACTTTTCTCCTCTTTTCTCCTACCTCTTTTCTCCTCTATTCTCCTCTTTTCTCCTCTTTCCTCCTGTTTTCTCCTCTTTTCTTCTGTTTTCTCCTCTTTTCTCCACTTTTCTCCTGTTTTCTCCTCTTTTCTCCTCTTTTCTTCAGTTTTCTCCTCTTTTCTCCACTTTTCTCCTGTTTTATCCTCTTTTCTCCACTTTTCTCCTCTTTTCTCCTCTTTTCTCCACTTTTCTCCTCTTGTCTCCTCTTTTCTCCTGATTTCTCCTCTTTTCTCCAGTTTTCTCCTGTTTTCTCCTCTTTTCACCTCTTTTCTCCTGTTTTCTCCTCTTTTCTCCTGTTTTCTCCTCTATTCTCCTCTTTTCTCCTCTTTCCTCCTGTTTTCTCCTCTTTTCTCCACTTGTCTCCTCTTTTCTCCTGTTTTCTCCTCTTTTCTCCACTTTTCTCCTCTTTTTTCCTGATTTCTCCTGTTTTCTCCTCTTTTGTCCTGTTTTCTCCACTTTTCTCCTCTTTTCTCCTCTTTTCTCCACTTTTCTCCTGTTGTCTCCTCTTTTCTCCACTTTTCTCCTCTTTTCTCCTGATTCCTCCTCTTTTCTCCTGTTTTCTCCTGTTTTCTCCTCTTTTCTCCTCTTTTCTCCACTTTTCTCCTCTTTTCTCCTACCTCTTTTCTCCACTTTTCTCCTGTTTTCTCCTGTTTTCTCCTCTTTTTCTCCTCTTTTCTCCTCTCTCTTTTCTCCTTGTTTCTCCTCTTTTCTCCACTTTTCTCCACTTTTCTCCTGTTTTCTCCTGTTTTCTCCTCTTTTTCTCCTCTTTTCTCCTCTCTCTTTTCTCCTTGTTTCTCCTCTTTTCTCCACTTTTCTCCTGTTTTCTCCTCTTTTCTCCTCTTTTCTCATCTTTTCTCCTGTTTTCTCCTCTTTTCACCTCTTTTCTCCTCCCTGTTTTCTTCTGTTTTCTCCTGTTTTCTCCGCTTTCTCCTCTTTTCTCCTCTTTTCTCCTTGTTTCTCCTCTTTTCACCTCTTTTCTCCTCTTTTCTCCTCTTTTCACCTATTTTCTCCTCTTTCCTCCTCCCTCTTTTCTCCTCTTTTATCCTCTTTTCTCCTCTCTCTTTTCTCCTTGTTTCTCCTCTTTTCTCCACTTTTCTCCACTTTTCTCCTGTTTTCTCCTGTTTTCTCCTCTTTTTCTCCTCTTTTCTCCTCTCTCTTTTCTCCTTGTTTCTCCTCTTTTCTCCACTTTTCTCCACTTTTCTCCTGTTTTCTCCTCTTTTCTCCTCTTTTTCTCCTCTTTTCTCCTCTCTCTTTTCTCCTTGTTTCTCCTCTTTTCTCCACTTTTCTCCTGTTTTCTCCTCTTTTCTCCTCTTTTCTCATCTTTTCTCCTGTTTTCTCCTGTTTTCTCCTCTTTTCACCTCTTTTCTCCTCCCTGTTTTCTTCTGTTTTCTCCTGTTTTCTCCGCTTTCTCCTCTTTTCTCCTTGTTTCTCCTCTTTTCTCCTGTTTTCTCCTCTTTTCTCCTCCCACTTTTCTCCTCTTTTCTCCTGTTTTCTCCTCTTTTCTCCACTTGTCTCCTCTTTTCTTCTGTTTTCTCCACTTTTGTCCTGTTTTCTCCTCTTTTGTCCTGTTTTCTCCACTTTTCTCCTCTTTTCTCCTCATTTCTCCTGTTTTCTCCTCTTTTCTCCTGTTTTCTCCTCTTTTCTTCTCTTTTCTCCTCTTTTCTCCTGTTTTCTCCTCTTTTCTCCTCTTTACTCCTCTTTTCTCCACTTTTCTCCTCTTTTCTCCTACCTCTTTTCTCCTCTATTCTCCTCTGTTCTCCTCTTTCCTCCTGTTTTCTCCTGTTTTCTCCTCTTTTCTCCACTTGTCTCCTCTTTTCTCCTGTTTTCTCCTCTTTTCTCCACTTTTCTCCTCTCTTCTCCTCTTTTCTCCTGATTTCTCCTCCTCTCTCCTGTTTTCTCCTCTTTTGTCCTGTTTTCTCTACTTCTCTCCTCTTTTCTCCGCTTTTCTCCTGTTTTCTCCTCTTTTCTGCTCTATTCTGCTCTTTTCTCCTCTTTTCTCCTGTTTTCTCCTGTTTTCTCCTCTTTTGTCCTGTTTTCTCCTCTTTTCTCCTGTGTTTTCCTCTTTTGTCCTCTTTTCTCCTCCCTCCTTTTCTCCTGTTTTCTGCTGTTTTCTCCTCTTTTCACCTCTTTTCTCCTCTTTTTCTCCTCTTTTCTCTTGTTTTCTCCTCTTTTCACCTCTTTTCTCCTCTTTACTCCTCTTTTCTCCACTTTTCTCCTCTTTTCTCCTACCTCTTTTCTCCACTTTTCTCCTCTTTTCTCCTCCCTGTTTTCTCCTGTTTTCTCCTCTTTTCTCCGCTTTCTCCTCTTTTCTCCTTGTTTCTCCTCTTTTCTCCTATTTTCTCCTCACACTTTTCTCCTCTTTTCTCCAGTTTTCTCCTGTTTTCTCCTCTTTTCACCTCTTTTCTCCAGTTTTCTCCTCTTTTCTCCTGTTTTCTCCTCTATTCTCCTCTTTTCTCCTCTTTCCTCCTCTTTTCTCCTCTTTTCTCCACTTTTCTCCTCTTGTCTCCTCTTTTCTCCTCTTTTCTCCACTTTTCTCCTCTTGTCTCCTCTTTTCTCCTGATTTGTCCTCTTTTCTCCAGTTTTCTCCTGTTTTCTCCTCTTTTCACCTCTTTTCTCCTGTTTTCTCCTCTTTTCTCCTGTTTTCTCCTCTATTCTCCTCTTTTCTCCTCTTTCCTCCTGTTTTCTCCTCTTTTCTCCACTTGTCTCCTCTTTTCTCCTGTTTTCTCCTCTTTTCTCCACTTTTCTCCTCTTTTTTCCTGATTTCTCCTGTTTTCTCCTCTTTTGTCCTGTTTTCTCCACTTTTCTCCTCTTTTCTCCTCATTTCTCCTGTTTTCTCCTCTTTTCTCCTGTTTTCTCCTCTTTTCTCCACTTGTCTCCTCTTTTCTCCTGTTTTCTCATCTTTTCTCCTGTTTTCTCCTCTTTTCTCTTGTTTTCTCCTGTTTTCTCCTCTTTACTCCTCTTTTCTCCACTTTTCTCCTCTTTTCTCCTACCTCTTTTCTCCTCTATTCTCCTCTTTTCTCCTCTTTCCTCCTGTTTTCTCCTGTTTTCTCCTCTTTTCTCCACTTGTCTCCTCTTTTCTCCTGTTTTCTCATCTTTTCTCCTGTTTTCTCTTCTTTTCTCCTGTTTTCTCTTCTTTTCTCCTGTTTTCTCCTCTTTTCTCCACTTTTCTCCTGTTGTCTCCTCTTTTCTCCACTTTTCTCCTCTTTTCTCCTGATTCCTCCTCTTTTCTCCTGTTTTCTCCTGTTTTCTCCTCTTTTCTCCTCTTTTCTCCACTTTTCTCCTCTTTTCTCCTACCTCTTTTCTCCTCTTTTCTCCTCTTTCCTCATGTTTTCTCCTGTTTTCTCCTCATTTCTCATCCCGCTTTTCTCCTCTTTTCTCCTGTTTTCTTCACTTTTCTCCTGTTTTCTCCTCCCTCTTTTCTCCTCTTTTCTCCTCCCTTCTTTCACCTCTTTTCTGCTGTTTTCTCCTGTTTTCTCCTCTTTTCTCCTCTTTTCACCTATTTTCTCCTCTTTCCTCCTCCCTCTTTTCTCCTCTTTTATCCTCTTTTCTCCTCTCTCTTTTCTCCTTGTTTCTCCTCTTTTCTCCACTTTTCTCCACTTTTCTCCTCTTTTTCTCCTCTTTTCTCCTCTCTCTTTTCTCCTTGTTTCTCCTCTTTTCTCCACTTTTCTCCACTTTTCTCCTGTTTTCTCCTCTTTTCTCCTCTTTTCTCATCTTTTCTCCTGTTTTCTCCTGTTTTCTCCTCTTTTCACCTCTTTTCTCCTCCCTGTTTTCTTCTGTTTTCTCCTGTTTTCTCCGCTTTCTCCTCTTTTCACCTCTTTTCTCCTTGTTTCTCCTCTTTTCTCCTGTTTTCTCCTCTTTTCTCCTCCCACTTTTCTCCTCTTTTCTCCTGTTTTCTCCTCTTTTCTCCACTTGTCTCCTCTTTTCTTCTGTTTTCTCCTCTTTTCTCCTGATTTCTCCTCTTTTCTCCTGTTTTCTCCACTTTTCTCCTCTTTTCTCCTGTTTTTCTCCTCCTCTTTTTCTCCTCTTTTTCTTCTGTTTTCTCCTGTTTTCTCCTCTTTTCTCCTATTTTCTCCTCTTTTCTCCTGTTTTCTCCTGATTTCTCCTCTTTTCTCCTGTTTTCTCCTGATTTCTCCTCTTTTCTCCTGTTTTCTCCTCTTTTCTCCTGTTTTCTCCTCTTTTCTCCACTTGTCTCCTCTTTTCTCCTGTTTTCTCCTCTTTTCTCCTGATTTCTCCTATTTTCTCCTGTTTTCTCATCTTTTCTCCTCTTTTCACCTCTTTTCTCCTCCCTGTTTTCTCCTGTTTTCTCCTCTTTTCTCCGCTTTCTCCTCTTTTCTCCTTGTTTCTCCTCTTTTCTCCTGTTTACTCCTCTTTTCTCCTCTTTTCTCCTCTTCTTCTCTTTTCTCCACTTTTCTCCTCTTTTCTCCTACCTCTTTTCTCCTCTATTCTCCTCTTTTCTCCTCTTTCCTCCTGTTTTCTCCTCTTTTCTTCTGTTTTCTCCTCTTTTCTCCACTTTTCTCCTGTTTTCTCCTCTTTTCTCCTCTTTTCTTCAGTTTTCTCCTCTTTTCTCCACTTTTCTCCTGTTTTCTCCTCTTTTCTCCACTTTTCTCCTCTTTTCTCCTCTTTTCTCCACTTTTCTCCTCTTGTCTCCTCTTTTCTCCTGATTTCTCCTCTTTTCTCCAGTTTTCTCCTGTTTTCTCCTCTTTTCACCTCTTTTCTCCTGTTTTCTCCTCTTTTCTCCTGTTTTCTCCTCTATTCTCCTCTTTTCTCCTCTTTCCTCCTGTTTTCTCCTCTTTTCTCCACTTGTCTCCTCTTTTCTCCTGTTTTCTCCTCTTTTCTCCACTTTTCTCCTCTTTTTTCCTGATTTCTCCTGTTTTCTCCTCTTTTGTCCTGTTTTCTCCACTTTTCTCCTCTTTTCTCCTCTTTTCTCCACTTTTCTCCTGTTGTCTCCTCTTTTCTCCACTTTTCTCCTCTTTTCTCCTGATTCCTCCTCTTTTCTCCTGTTTTCTCCTGTTTTCTCCTCTTTTCTCCTCTTTTCTCCACTTTTCTCCTCTTTTCTCCTACCTCTTTTCTCCTCTTTTCTCCTCTTTCCTCATGTTTTCTCCTGTTTTCTCCTCATTTCTCATCCCGCTTTTCTCCTCTTTTCTCCTGTTTTCTTCACTTTTCTCCTCTTTTCTCCTCCCTCTTTTCTCCTCTTTTCTCCTCCCTTCTTTCACCTCTTTTCTGCTGTTTTCTCCTGTTTTCTCCTCTTTTCTCCTCTTTTCACCTATTTTCTCCTCTTTCCTCCTCCCTCTTTTCTCCTCTTTTATCCTCTTTTCTCCTCTCTCTTTTCTCCTTGTTTCTCCTCTTTTCTCCACTTTTCTCCACTTTTCTCCTCTTTTTCTCCTCTTTTCTCCTCTCTCTTTTCTCCTTGTTTCTCCTCTTTTCTCCACTTTTCTCCACTTTTCTCCTGTTTTCTCCTCTTTTCTCCTCTTTTCTCATCTTTTCTCCTGTTTTCTCCTGTTTTCTCCTCTTTTCACCTCTTTTCTCCTCCCTGTTTTCTTCTGTTTTCTCCTGTTTTCTCCGCTTTCTCCTCTTTTCACCTCTTTTCTCCTTGTTTCTCCGCTTTTCTCCTGTTTTCTCCTCTTTTCTCCTTCCACTTTTCTCCTCTTTTCTCCTGTTTTCTCCTCTTTTCTCCACTTGTCTCCTCTTTTCTTCTGTTTTCTCCTCTTTTCTCCTGATTTCTCCTCTTTTCACCTCTTTCTCCTCTTTTCTCCTCTTTTCTTCAGTTTTCTCCTCTTTTCTCCACTTTTCTCCTGTTTTCTCCTCTTTTCTCCACTTTTCTCCTCTTTTCTCCTCTTTTCTCCACTTTTCTCCTCTTGTCTCCTCTTTTCTCCTGATTTCTCCTCTTTTCTCCAGTTTTCTCCTGTTTTCTCCTCTTTTCACCTCTTTTCTCCTGTTTTCTCCTCTTTTCTCCTGTTTTCTCCTCTATTCTCCTCTTTTCTCCTCTTTCCTCCTGTTTTCTCCTCTTTTCTCCACTTGTCTCCTCTTTTCTCCTGTTTTCTCCTCTTTTCTCCACTTTTCTCCTCTTTTTCCTGATTTCTCCTGTTTTCTCCTCTTTTGTCCTGTTTTCTCCACTTTTCTCCTCTTTTCTCCTCTTTTCTCCACTTTTCTCCTGTTGTCTCCTCTTTTCTGCCACTTTTCTCCTCTTTTCTCCTGATTCCTCCTCTTTTCTCCTGTTTTCTCCTCATTTCTCATCCCGCTTTTCTCCTCTTTTCTCCTGTTTTCTTCACTTTTTCTCTCTTTTCTCCTCCCTCTTTTCTCCTCTTTTCTCCTCCCTTCTTTCACCTCTTTTCTGCTGTTTTCTCCTGTTTTCTCCTCTTTTCTCCTCTTTTCACCTATTTTCTCCTCTTTCCTCCTCCCTCTTTTCTCCTCTTTTATCCTCTTTTCTCCTCTCTCTTTTCTCCTTGTTTCTCCTCTTTTCTCCACTTTTCTCCACTTTTCTCCTCTTTTTCTCCTCTTTTCTCCTCTCTCTTTTCTCCTTGTTTCTCCTCTTTTCTCCACTTTTCTCCTCTTTTCTCCTACCTCTTTTCTCCTCTTTTCTCCTCTTTCCTCATGTTTTCTCCTGTTTTCTCCTCATTTCTCATCCCGCTTTTCTCCTCTTTTCTCCTGTTTTCTTCACTTTTCTCCTCTTTTCTCCTCCCTCTTTTCTCCTCTTTTCTCCTCCCTTCTTTCACCTCTTTTCTGCTGTTTTCTCCTGTTTTCTCCTCTTTTCTCCTCTTTTCACCTATTTTCTCCTCTTTCCTCCTCCCTCTTTTCTCCTCTTTTATCCTCTTTTCTCCTCTCTCTTTTCTCCTTGTTTCTCCTCTTTTCTCCACTTTTCTCCACTTTTCTCCTCTTTTTCTCCTCTTTTCTCCTCTCTCTTTTCTCCTTGTTTCTCCTCTTTTCTCCACTTTTCTCCACTTTTCTCCTGTTTTCTCCTCTTTTCTCCTCTTTTCTCATCTTTTCTCCTGTTTTCTCCTGTTTTCTCCTCTTTTCACCTCTTTTCTCCTCCCTGTTTTCTTCTGTTTTCTCCTGTTTTCTCCGCTTTCTCCTCTTTTCACCTCTTTTCTCCTTGTTTCTCCGCTTTTCTCCTGTTTTCTCCTCTTTTCTCCTCCCACTTTTCTCCTCTTTTCTCCTGTTTTCTCCTCTTTTCTCCACTTGTCTCCTCTTTTCTTCTGTTTTCTCCTCTTTTCTCCTGATTTCTCCTCTTTTCTCCTGTTTTCTCCACTTTTCTCCTCTTTTCTCCTGTTTTCTCCTCTTTTCTCCTCTTTTCTTCTGTTTTCTCCTGTTTTCTCCTCTTTTCTCCTATTTTCTCCTCTTTTCTCCTGTTTTCTCCTGATTTCTCCTCTTTTCTCCTGTTTTCTCCTGATTTCTCCTCTTTTCTCCTGTTTTCT
This sequence comes from Chiloscyllium punctatum, assembly GCF_047496795.1. Classification (NCBI taxonomy): domain Eukaryota; kingdom Metazoa; phylum Chordata; class Chondrichthyes; order Orectolobiformes; family Hemiscylliidae; genus Chiloscyllium; species Chiloscyllium punctatum. Next base: position 3,971 of record NW_027311159.1, on the reverse strand, counting down.
CCTCTTTTCTCCTGTTTTCTCCTCTTTTCTCCACTTGTCTCCTCTTTTCTCCTGTTTTCTCCTCTTTTCTCCTGATTTCTCCTATTTTCTCCTGTTTTCTCATCTTTTCTCCTCTTTTCACCTCTTTTCTCCTCCCTGTTTTCTCCTGTTTTCTCCTCTTTTCTCCGCTTTCTCCTCTTTTCTCCTTGTTTCTCCTCTTTTCTCCTGTTTTCTCCTCTTCTTCTCTTTTCTCCACTTTTCTCCTCTTTTCTCCTACCTCTTTTCTCCTCTATTCTCCTCTTTTCTCCTCTTTCCTCCTGTTTTCTCCTCTTTTCTTCTGTTTTCTCCTCTTTTCTCCACTTTTCTCCTGTTTTCTCCTCTTTTCTCCTCTTTTCTTCAGTTTTCTCCTCTTTTCTCCACTTTTCTCCTGTTTTATCCTCTTTTCTCCACTTTTCTCCTCTTTTCTCCTCTTTTCTCCACTTTTCTCCTCTTGTCTCCTCTTTTCTCCTGATTTCTCCTCTTTTCTCCAGTTTTCTCCTGTTTTCTCCTCTTTTCACCTCTTTTCTCCTGTTTTCTCCTCTTTTCTCCTGTTTTCTCCTCTATTCTCCTCTTTTCTCCTCTTTCCTCCTGTTTTCTCCTCTTTTCTCCACTTGTCTCCTCTTTTCTCCTGTTTTCTCCTCTTTTCTCCACTTTTCTCCTCTTTTTTCCTGATTTCTCCTGTTTTCTCCTCTTTTGTCCTGTTTTCTCCACTTTTCTCCTCTTTTCTCCTCATTTCTCCTGTTTTCTCCTCTTTTCTCCTGTTTTCTCCTCTTTTCTTCTCTTTTCTCCTCTTTTCTCCTGTTTTCTCCTGTTTTCTCCTCTTTTCTCCTCTTTACTCCTCTTTTCTCCACTTTTCTCCTCTTTTCTCCTACCTCTTTTCTCCTCTATTCTCCTCTTTTCTCCTCTTTCCTCCTGTTTTCTCCTGTTTTCTCCTCTTTTCTCCACTTGTCTCCTCTTTTCTCCTGTTTTCTCCTCTTTTCTCCACTTTTCTCCTCTCTTCTCCTCTTTTCTCCTGATTTCTCCTCCTCTCTCCTGTTTTCTCCTCTTTTGTCCTGTTTTCTCTACTTCTCTCCTCTTTTCTCCGCTTTTCTCCTGTTTTCTCCTCTTTTCTGCTCTATTCTGCTCTTTTCTCCTCTTTTCTCCTGTTTTCTCCTGTTTTCTCCTCTTTTGTCCTGTTTTCTCCTCTTTTCTCCTGTGTTTTCCTCTTTTGTCCTCTTTTCTCCTCCCTCCTTTTCTCCTATTTTCTCCTGTTTTCTGCTGTTTTCTCCTCTTTTCACATCTTTTCTCCTCTTTTTCTCCTCTTTTCTCCTCTTTTCACCTCTTTTCTCCTCTTTACTCCTCTTTTCTCCACTTTTCTCCTCTTTTCTCCTACCTCTTTTCTCCACTTTTCTCCTCTTTTCTCCTCCCTGTTTTCTCCTGTTTTCTCCTCTTTTCTCCGCTTTCTCCTCTTTTCTCCTTGTTTCTCCTCTTTTCACCTCTTTTCTCCTGTTTTCTCCTCTTTTCTCCTGTTTTCTCCTCTATTCTCCTCTTTTCTCCTCTTTCCTCCTCTTTTCTCCTCTTTTCTCCACTTTTCTCCTCTTTTCTCCTCTTTTCTCCACTTTTCTCCTCTTGTCTCCTCTTTTCTCCTGATTTGTCCTCTTTTCTCCAGTTTTCTCCTGTTTTCTCCTCTTTTCTCCTGTTTTCTCCTCTATTCTCCTCTTTTCTCCTCTTTCCTCCTGTTTTCTCCTCTTTTCTCCACTTGTCTCCTCTTTTCTCCTGTTTTCTCCTCTTTTCTCCACTTTTCTCCTCTTTTTTCCTGATTTCTCCTGTTTTCTCCTCTTTTGTCCTGTTTTCTCCACTTTTCTCCTCTTTTCTCCTCATTTTTCCTGTTTTCTCCTCTTTTCTCCTGTTTTCTCCTCTTTTCTTCTCTTTTCTCCTCTTTTCTCCTCTTTTCTCCTGTTTTCTCGTCTTTTCTCCTGTTTTCTCCTCTTTTCTCTTGTTTTCTCCTGTTTTCTCCTCTTTACTCCTCTTTTCTCCACTTTTCTCCTCTTTTCTCCTACCTCTTTTCTCCTCTATTCTCCTCTTTTCTCCTCTTTCCTCCTGTTTTCTCCTGTTTTATCCTCTTTTCTCCACTTGTCTCCTCTTTTCTCCTGTTTTCTCATCTTTTCTCCTGTTTTCTCTTCTTTTCTCCTGTTTTCTCTTCTTTTCTCCTGTTTTCTCCTCTTTTCTCCACTTTTCTCCTGTTGTCTCCTCTTTTCTCCACTGTTCTCCTCTTTTCTCCTGATTCCTCCTCTTTTCTCCTGTTTTCTCCTGTTTTCTCCTCTTTTCTCCTCTCTTTTCTCCACTTTTCTCCTCTTTTCTCCTACCTCTTTTCTCCTCTTTTCTCCTCCCTGTTTTCTCCTGTTTTCTCCTCGTTTCTCCGCTTTCTCCTCTTTTCTCCTTGTTTCTCCTCTTTTCTCCTCACACTTTTCTCCTCTTTTCTCCTGTTTTCTCCTCTTTTCTCCTCTTTTCTCCTCTTGTCTCCTCTTTTCTCCTCTTTTCTCCTCTTTTCTCCACTTTTCTCCTCTTGTCTCCTCTTTTCTCCTGATTTGTCCTCTTTTCTCCAGTTTTCTCCTGTTTTCTCCTCTTTTCACCTCTTTTCTCCTGTTTTCTCCTCTTTTCTCCTGTTTTCTCCTCTATTCTCCTCTTTCCTCCTGTTTTCTCCTCTTTTCTCCACTTGTCTCCTCTTTTCTCCTGTTTTCTCCTCTTTTCTCCACTTTTCTCCTCTTTTTTCCTGATTTCTCCTGTTTTCTCCTCTTTTGTCCTGTTTTCTCCACTTTTCTCCTCTTTTCTCCTCATTTCTCCTGTTTTCTCCTCTTTTCTCCTGTTTTCTCCTCTTTTCTTCTCTTTTCTCCTCTTTTCTCCTGTTTTCTCGTCTTTTCTCCTGTTTTCTCCTCTTTTCTCTTGTTTTCTCCTGTTTTCTCCTCTTTACTCCTCTTTTCTCCACTTTTCTCCTCTTTTCTCCTACCTCTTTTCTCCTCTATTCTCCTCTTTTCTCCTCTTTCCTCCTGTTTTCTCCTGTTTTCTCTTCTTTTCTCCACTTGTCTCCTCTTTTCTCCTGTTTTCTCATCTTTTCTCCTGTTTTCTCTTCTTTTCTCCTGTTTTCTCTTCTTTTCTCCTGTTTTCTCCTCTTTTCTCCACTTTTCTCCTGTTGTCTCCTCTTTTCTCCACTTTTCTCCTCTTTTCTCCTGATTCCTCCTCTTTTCTCCTGTTTTCTCCTGTTTTCTCCTCTTTTCTCCTCTTTTCTCCACTTTTCTCCTCTTTTCTCCTACCTCTTTTCTCCTCTTTTCTCCGCTTTTCTCCTCCCTGTTTTCTCCTGTTTTCTCCTCTTTTCTCCGCTTTCTCCTCTTTTCTCCTTGTTTCTCCTCTTTTCTCCACTTTTCTCCTCTTTTCTCCTGTTTTCTCCTCTTTTCTCCACTTTTCTCCTCTTGTCTCCTCTTTTCTCCTGATTTGTCCTCTTTTCTCCAGTTTTCTCCTGTTTTCTCCTCTTTTCACCTCTTTTCTCCTGTTTTCTCCTCTTTTCTCCTGTTTTCTCCTCTATTCTCCTCTTTTCTCCTCTTTCCTCCTCTTTTCTCCTCTTTTCTCCACTTTTCTCCTCTTGTCTCCTCTTTTCTCCTCTTTTCTCCTCTTTTCTCCACTTTTCTCCTCTTGTCTCCTCTTTTCTCCTGATTTGTCCTCTTTTCTCCAGTTTTCTCCTGTTTTCTCCTCTTTTCACCTCTTTTCTCATGTTTTCTCCTCTTTTCTCCTGTTTTCTCCTCTATTCTCCTCTTTTCTCCTCTTTTCTCCTGTTTTCTCGTCTTTTCTCCTCTTTTCTCCTGTTTTCTCCTCTTTTCTCCACTTTTCTCCTCTTTTTTCCTGATTTCTCCTGTTTTCTCCTCTTTTGTCCTGTTTTCTCCACTTTTCTCCTCTTTTCTCCTCATTTCTCCTGTTTTCTC
>NW_027311158.1:0-34431 GCF_047496795.1 Chiloscyllium punctatum | reverse complement strand
TTCCCCCTTCCTTCCCCCATCTCGTTCCCCAAATCTCCTCCCCCTTCCTTCCCTCCTCTCTCCTTCCCCACCTCCTTGCCCCTTCCTTCCCCCTATCTCCTTCGCCCTTCCTTCCCCACTATCTCCCTCCCCCCTCTCCTTCCCCCTTCCTTCCCCCATTATCTCCTTCCCCTATCTCCATCCCCCTTCCTTACAACTACCTCCTTCCCCCTTCCTTTCACCCTCTCCTTCCCCCTTCCTTCCCCCCCTTCCCCTCTATCGCCTTCCCCCTTCCTTCCCCTCTATCTCCTTCCCCCTTCCTTCCCCATCTCCTTCCCCCTTCCTTCCCCCCTATCTCCTTCTCCCTACCTCCTTCCCACCTCCTTGCCCCTTCCTTCCCCCCCATCTCCTTCCCCCTTCCTTCCCACCCATCTCCTTTCCCCCATCTCCTTCCCCCTTCCTTCCCCCATCTCCTTCTCCCCTATCTCCTACCCCCTATCTCCTACTCTCTAATCTCCTTCCCCCAATCTTCTTCCCCCATCTCCTTCGCACTTCCTTCCCCATCTTCTTCTCCCCAATCTCCTTCCCCCCTCTCCTTTCCCCCATCTCCTTAGCCTCTCCTTCCCCATCTCAATACCCCCATCCCCTTCCCCCTTCCTACGACCATCTCCTTCCCCCTTCCTTCCTCACTATCTCCCTCCTCGCCTCTCCTTCCCCCTTCCTTTACCCATTATCTCCTTCCCCTATCTCCATCCCCCTTCCTTCGCCCCTATTTCCTTCTCCCTTCCTTTTCCCCTCTCCAACCCCCTTCCTTCCCCCACTCAAACCCCCAATCTCCATTCCCCCATCTCCTTCTCCCTTCCTTACCCCCTCCTTTCCCCCATCTCCTTCCCCCTTCCTTCCCCCAACTCCTTCCCCCTTCCTTCCACCCATCGCCTTCTTCCCAATCTCCTTTCCCCTTCCTTCCCCCCATGTCCTCCCCTATCTCCTTCCACCTTCCTTCTCCCCTATCCCCTTCCCCCATCTCCTTCTCCCTTCCTTCCCCCATCTCCTTCCCCCGTCTCCTTCCCCCTTCGTTCCCCCTCACTATCTCCTTTCCCCCATCTCCTTCCCCCTTCCTTCCCCCCTCTCCTTCCCCCTTCGATCCCCCCATCTTCTTCCACCTTCCTTCCCCCATCACCTTCCCCCTTCCTTCCCCCATCTCCTTCTCCCCTATCTCCTTCCCCCTTCCTTCCCCCTATCTCCTTCCCCATTCTTTCCCCCACTCTCCTTCCCACCTATCTCCTTCCTCCTTCCTTCACACCATCTCCTTCCCCCTTCCTTCCCCCCTATCTCCTTCCCCCTAATCTCCTTCTCCTTCCTTCCCCCATGTCCTTCTCCCCTATCTCCTTCCCCTTCCTTCCCTCCTATCTCCTTCCCCCCTATCTCCTTCCCCCTTCCTTCCCACCCATCTCCTTTCCCCCATCTCCTTCCCCCTTCCTTCCCCATCTCCTTCTCCCCTATCTCCTACCCCCTATCTCCTACCCTCTAATCTCCTTCCCCCCAATCTTCTTACCCCATCTCCTTCGCCCTTCCTTCCCCATCTTCTCTCCCCAATCTCCTTCCCCCCTCTCCTTTCCCCCATCTCCTTAGCCCCTCCTTCCCCATCTCCATCCCCCCATCCCCTTCCCACATCTCCTTCCCCCATCTCCTTCCCCATCTCCTTCCCCCTTCCATCCCCCCATAGCCTTCCCCATCTCCTTCTCCCTTCCTTCCCCATCTCCTTCCCCCATCTCCTTCACCCCCATCTCCTTCCCCATCTCCTTCCCCCTTCCTTCCCCCATCTCCTTCTCCCCCATCTCCTTCCCCCCTTCTTCACCCCCTATCACCATCCCCCCATCTCCTTCCCCCTTCCTTCCCCACATCTCCGTTCCCCTATCTCCTTCCCCTTCGTTCTCCCACTATCTACTTCTCCACATCTCCTTCCCCCTTCCTTCCCCCATCTCCTTCCCCTCCTTTCTCCTTGCCCCTATCTCCTTCCCCCTTCGTTCCCCCATCTCCTTCTTCCCTATCTCATTCCGCCTTCCTTCCCGCCATCTCCTTCCCCCCCATCTCCTTCTACCCTCCATCGCCCCATCACCTTCCCCCCCATCTCTTCACCCCATCTACTTCCATGTTCCTTCCCCCTATCTCCTTCCCCCCATCTCCTTCCACCTATCTCCTTACTCCCCATCTCCTTTCCCCATCTCCTTTCCCCTTATCTCCTTCCCCCTATCTCCTTCCCCCCATCTCCTTCCACCTATCTCCTTACTCCCCATCTCCTTTCCCCATCTCCTTCCCCCTTATCTCCATCCCCCCTTCCTTTCCCCTATCTACTTCTCCCATATCCCCTTCCCCCCTCTCCTTCCCACATCTCCTTCCCCCTTCCTTCCCCCCTTTCTCCTTCCCCCTATCTCCATCCCCCTTCCTTCCCCCATCTCCTTCCCCCTTCCTTCCCCCATCTCCTTCCCCCTTCCTTCCCCCATCACCTTCCCCCTATCTCCTTCCCCCTTCCTTCCCCCTATCTCCTTCTCCCTACCTCCTTCCCACCTCCTTGCCCCTTCCTTCCCCTATCTCCTTCCCCCTTCCTTCCTCACTATCTCCCTCCCCCCCTACTTCCCCCTTCCTTTACCCATTATTCCCTTCCCCTATCTCCATCCCCCTTCCTTCCCCCATCTCCTTCCCCCTTAATTCCCCCATCTCCTTCCCTCTATCTGCTTCCCCCTTCCTTCCCCCTATCTCCTTCCCCATCTCCTTCCCTCTTCCTTCCACCCATCTCCTTCCCGCCTATCTCCTTCCCCCTTCCTTCCCCCATCTCGTTCCCCCCATCTCCTCCCCCTTCCTTCCCTCCTCTCTCCTTCCCCACCTCCTTGCCCCTTCCTTCCCACTATCTCCTTCCCCCTTCCTTCCCCACTATCTCCCTCCCCCCTCTCCTTCCCCCTTCCTTCCCCCATTATCTCCTTCCCCTATCTCCATCCCCCTTCCTTACACCTACCTCCTTCCCCCTTCCTTTCCCCCTATCCTTCCCCCTTCCTTCCCCTTCCCCTCTATCGCCTTCCCCCTTCCTTCCCCTCTATCTCCTTCCCCCTTCCTTCCCCATCTCCTTCCCCCTTCCTTCCCCACTATCTCCTTCGCCCTACCTCCTTCCCACCTCCTTGCCCCTTCCTTCCCCATCTCCTTCCCCCTTCCTTCCCACCCATCTCCTTTCCGCCATCTCCTTCCCCCTTCCTTCCCCCATCTCCTTCTCCCCTATCTCCTACCCCCTATCTCCTACCCTCTAATCTCCTTCCCCCCAATCTTCTTCCCCCATCTCCTTCGCCCTTCCTTCCCCATCTTCTTCTCCCCAATCTCCTTCCCCCCTCTCGTTTCCCCATCTCCTTAGCCCCTCCTTCCCCATCTCAATCCCCCCATCCCCTTCCCCCTTCCTTCCCCTATCTCCTTCCCCCTTCCTTCCTCACTATCTCCCTCCCCCCTCTCCTTCCCCCTTCCTTTACCCATTATCTGCTTCCCCTATCTCCATCCCCCTTCCTTCGCTCCTATCTCCTTCCCCCTTCCTTTTCCCCTCTCCAACCCCCTTCCTTCCCCCCACTCAAACCCCCAATCTCCATCACCCCATCTCCTTCTCCCTTCCTTCCCCCCTCCTTTCCCCCATCTCCTTCCCCCTTCCTCCCCCCAACTCCTTCCCCCTTCCTTCCACCCATCGCCTTCTTCCCAATCTCCTTTCCCCTTCCTTCACCCCATCTCCTTCCCCCGTCTCCTTCCCCCTTCCTTCCCCCCTCTCCTTCCCCCTTCGATCCCCCCATCTTCTTCCACCTTCCTTCCCCCATCACCTTCCCCCTTCCTTCCCCCATCTCCTTCTCCCCTATCTCCTTTCCCCTTCCTTCCCCTTTCTCCTTCTCCCCTATCTCCTTATCCCCCTCTCCTTCCCCCATCTCCTTCCCCCTTTCTTTCCCTCCTATCTCCTTCCTCCTTTCGCCTTCCCCCATCTCCTTCTCCCTTCCTTCCCCCCATCTCCTTCCCCCCCATCTCCTTCTACCCTCCATCGCCCCATCTCCTTCCCCCCCATCTCTTCACCCCATCTACTTCCATGTTCCTTCCCCCTATCTCCTTCCCCCATCTCCTTCCACCTATCTCCTTACTCCCCATCTCCTTTCCCCATCTCCTTTCCCCTTATCTCCTTCCCCCTATCTCCTTCCCCCCATCTCCTTCCACCTATCTCCTTACTCCCCATCTCCTTTCCCCATCTCCTTCCCCCTTATCTCCATCCCCCCTTCCTTTCCCCTATCTACTTCTCCCATATCCACTTCCCCCCTCTCCTTCCCACATCTCCTTCCCCCTTCCTTCCCCCCTTTCTCCTTCCCCCTATCTCCATCCCCTTCCTTCCCCATCTCCTTCCCCCTTCCTTCCCCCATCTCCTTCCCCCTTCCTTCCCCCATCTCCTTCCCCCTATCTCCTTCCCCCTTCCTTCCCCCTATCTTCTTCTCCCTACCTCCTTCCCACCTCCTTGCCCCTTCCTTCCCCTATCTCCTTCCCCCTTCCTTCCTCACTATCTCCCTACCCCCCTACTTCCCCCTTCCTTTACTCATTATTCCCTTCCCCTATCTCCATCCCCCTTCCTTCCCCCATCTCCTTCCCCCTTCCTTCCCCCATCTCCTTCCCTCTATCTCCTTCCCCCTTCCTTCCCCCTATCTCCTTCCCCATCTCCTTCCCTCTTCCTTCCACCCATCTCCTTCCCCCCTATCTCCTTCCCCCTTCCTTCCCCCATCTCGTTCCCCCCATCTCCTCCCCCTTCCTTCCCTCCTCTCTCCTTCCCCACCTCCTTGCCCCTTCCTTCCCCCTATCTCCTTCCCCCTTCCTTCCTCACTATCTCCCTCCCCCCTCTCCTTCCCCCTTCCTTTACCCATTATCTCCTTCCCCTATCTCCATCCCCTTTCCTTCGCTCCTATCTCCTTCCCCCTTCCTTTTCCCCTCTCCAACCCCCTTCCTTCCCCCCACTCAAACCCCCAATCTCCATCCCCCCATCTCCTTCTCCCTTCCTTCCCCCCTCCTTTCCCCCATCTCCTTCCCCCTACCTTCCCCCAACTCCTTCCCCCTTCCTTCCACCCATCGCCTTCTTCCCAATCTCCTTTCCCCTTCCTTCCCCCCATGTCCTCCCCTATCTCCTTCCACCTTCCTTCTCCCCTATCCCCTTCCCCCATCTCCTTCTCCCTTCCTTCCCCCATCTCCTTCCCCCGTCTCCTTCCCCCTTCCTTCCCCCTCTCCTTCCCCCTTCGATCCCCCCATCTTCTTCCACCTTCCTTCCCCATCACCTTCCCCCTTCCTTCCCCATCTCCTTCTCCCCTATCTCCTTTCCCCTTCCTTCCCCCTTTCTCCTTCTCCCCTATCTCCTTATCCCCCTCTCCTTCCCCCATCTCCTTCCCCCTTCTGTCTCCCCCATCTCCTTCCCCCCATCTCCTTCCCCCTTTCTTTCCCTCCCATCTCCTTCCTCCTTTCTCCTTCCCCCCATCTCCTTCTCCCTTCCTTCCCCCCATCTCCTTCCCCTTATCTCCTTCAACCTTCCTTTCCCTCATGTCCTTTCACCCCATCTCCTTCCCCCTATCTCCTTCCCCCTTCCTACCCCCAATCTCCATCCCTCCATCTCCTTCTCCTTTCCTTCCCCCCTCTCCTCTCCCCCATCTCCTTCCCCTTCTTCCCCCACCTCCTTACCCCTTCCTTCCCCCATCTCCTTCCCCCATCCTTCCCCCATATCTCCCTCCCCCCTTTCCTTCCCACTTCCTTCCCCCATTATCTCCTTCCCCTATCTCCACCCCCTTCCTTCCCCATCTCCTTCCCCCTTCCTTCGCCCCATCTCCTTCCCCCTTCCTTCCCCCATCTCCTTCCCCTTATCTCCTTCCCCCTTCCTTCCCCCTATTTCCTTCCCCATCTCCTTCCCCCTTCCTTGCCCCCATCTCCCTCCCCCCTTTCCTTCCCACTTCCTTCCCGCACTATCTCCTTCCCCTATCTCCACCCCCTTCCTTCCCCATCTCCTCCCACCTTCCTTCCCTCCTCTCTCCTTACCCACCTCCTTGCCCCTTCCTTCCCCATCTCCTTTCCCCTTCCTTCCCCACTATCTCACTCCCCCCTCTCCTTCCCCCTTCCTTCCCACATTATCTCCTTCCCCTATCTCCATCCCCCTTCCTTCCCCTATCTCCTTCCCCCTTCCTTTCCCTCTCTCCTTCCCCCTTCCTTCCCCCTCTCCTTCCCCACTATCGCCTTCCCCCTTCCTTCCCCCCATCTCCCTCCCCCTTCCTACCCCCTATCTCCTTCCCCCTTCCTTCCCCCATCTCCTTCCCCCTTCCTTCCCCCCATCTCCTTCTCCCTACCTCCTTCCCACTTCCTTCCCCCCAATCTCCATCCCTCCATCTCCTTCTCCCTTCCTTCCCCCTCTCCTTTCCCCCATCTCCTTCCCCCTTTTTCCCCCATCTCCCTCCCTCTTCCTTCCCCCCAATCTCCTTCCCCCTTCCTTCCCCATCTCCTTCCCCCTTCCTTACCCCCCTCCTTGCCCCCATCGCCTTCCTTCCCCCACTCCTTCCTTACCCATTCCTTCCCCTCTCCGTCACCCCTCTCTTTGCCCCCATCTCCTTCCCTCCCCACCATCTCCTTCCTTCCCCCCTCCTTCAACCCCCTCTCCTTCCTTCCACCCATCTCCTTCCTTCCCCATCTCCTTCCTTCCCCCCATCTCCTTCCTTCCCACTTCCTTCCCACCCGCTCCTCCCCCCATCTCCTTCCTTCCCCCTTCCTTCCCCCATCCCCATCTCCTTCCCCCCTCTCCTTTCCCCCATCCTTCCCCCTTCCTTCCCTCTCCTTCCTCCCCCGTCCTTCACCCCCCTCTCCTTCCTTCTCCCCATCTCCTTCCTCCCCCATCACCTTCCTTCCCCCAACTCCTTCCTTCCACCCATCTCCTTACCCCCTCCTCCCCTTCACCGCCACCGCCTTCCTTCCCCCATCTCCTCCCCCCTCCTTCCCCCCTCTCCTTCCCCCATCTCCTTCCCCCTCTCATCCCCCCTTCCTTCCTCCTTCCTTCACCCCTCTCCTTCCCCTTCTTTCCTTCCCCCTAACTTCCCCCCTCCCCATCTCCTTCCTTTCCCCTTCCCTCCACCCTCCTTCCGTCCTCATTCCTTCGTTCCCCCTCTCCTTCACCCCCATCTCCTTCCTTCCCCTATCTTTCCCCCGTCCTTCCTTCCCCCCTTACCCCCTCTCCTTCCTTCCCCCATTCCTTTCCCCCTCCTTCCTTCCCCCCTTCCCCCTCTCCTTTCTTCCCCCACTCCTTCCCCCCTCTCATTCCCCACTCTCCTTCCCCTGCATCTCCTTCCTTCCCCCCTCCTTCCCCCCTCTCCTTCCCCCATCTCTTTCCTTCCCCCTTTCCCCACGCTCCTTCCCCCACTGTCCTTCCCCCCTCCTTTCACCTGTCTCTCCTTCCTTACCCCCCTTTCCTTCCCCCCGTCCTTCCTCCCCTCCTTCCCCCCCCCTCCTTCCTTCCCCCTTCCCCCCCTTCTACCCCCTCTCCTTCCTTCCCCCTTCCTTCCCCCCCTACCCCCTCTCCTTCCTTCCCCCTTCCTCCCCTCCTCCTTCCCCCCTCTCCTTCCTTCCCCGGCTCTTTCCTTCCCACCTCTCTCCTTCCCCCTCTCTCTCCTCCTCCTTCCTTTCCCGCCCTCTCCTTCCACCCTCTCTCCGTCCCTCTTCCTTACCCCACCTCTCCTTCCCCCATCTCCTTTCGTCCCCCTCTCCTTCTCCTCCTCCTACCTTCCCCCCTCTCCTTCCCACCTCTCCTTCCCCTCCTCCTTCCCCCCTTCCCCATCTCCTTCCCCCCTCTCCTTCCCCCTTCTTTTCCCTTCCCCTTCCCCCTCTCCTTCACCCCTCTCTCCTTCCTTCCCCCAACTCCTTCCTTCCCCCCTCTCCTTCCCCCCTCCTCCCCCTTCACCACCACCGCCTTCCTTCCCCCATCTCCTTGACCCCCTCCTTCCCCCTCTCCTTCCCCCATCTCCTTCCCTCTCTCCTTCCCCCTTTCTTCCCCCTTCCTTCACCCCTCTCCTTCCCCCCTCTCTCCTTCCCCAGTCCTTCCCCCCTTCTCCTTCCCCACTCTCTCCTTCCCCCTACCTTACCCCCCTTCCCCCATCTCCTTCCTTCCCCCTTCCTTCACCCCTCTCATTCCCCCCTCTCTCCTTCCCCCTTCCTTCCCCCTTCTCCTTCCCCACTCTCTCCTTCCCCCTACCTTCCCCCCCTTCCCCCATCTCCTTCCTTCCCCCTTCCTTCACCCTTCTCCTTCCCCCCTCTCTCCTTCCCCCTAACTTCCCCCCTTCCCCCATCTCCTTCCTTCCCCCTTCCTTTACCCTCTACTTCCGTCCTCCTTCCTTCATCCCCCTCTCCTTCCCCCATCTCCTTCCTTCCCCCTCTCCTTCCCCATCTCCTTCTTCCCCCTTCCTTCCCCAACCTCCTTCCCCATCTCCTTCCTTCCCCTCTCTCCTTCCTTCCCCCTTCCTTCCCCCCTTCCCCATCTCCTTCCTTCCCCCATCTCCTTCCTTCCCCTTCCTTCCTCCTTCCTTCCCCCCCTTCCCCCATCTCCTTCCTTCTGCCTCTCTCCTTCCCCATCTCCTTCCTGCCCCCTTCCTTCCTCCCATCTCCTTCCCCAATCCCCTTACTTCCCCTTACTTCCCCCTTCCTTCCCCCTTCCCCCATCTCCTTCCTTCTGCCCCTCTCCTTCCCCCATCTCCTTCCCCCAAGCCCCTTCCTTCCCCTTCCTTCCCCACTCTCCTTCCCTCCATCTCCTTCATTCCCCCTTCCTTCCCCTCCTCTCCTTCCTTCCCCCTTCCTTCCCCATCTCCTTCCTTCCCCCTTGCTTACCCCCCTCCTTCCCCCAATCTCCTTCCTTCCCCCTTCCTTCCCCCCTCCATCCTTCCACCTTCTTTCCCCATCTCCTTCCTCCCCCCCTCATTCCCCCCTCCTTCCTTCACCCTTCCTTCCCCCTTCTCCTTCACCCCCATCTCCTTCCTTCACCCCTCTCCTTCCCCTCCTCCTTCCTTCTCCCCCTCCTTCACCCCCTCTCCTTCCCCCCTCTCCTTCCCCTGCATCTGCTTCCTTCCCCCCTTCCCCCCTCTCCTCCCCCGTCTCCTTTCTTCCCACCATCCCCCACTGTCCTTCCCCCCTCTCCTTCCCCCCCTCTCCCTCCTTCCCCCTTCCTTCCCCCTCCTTCCCCCTTCTTCCCTCCAATTTCCTTCCTTTCCGCCCTCCCCTTCCCCCACTCCTTCCTTCCCCCCTCCTTTCACCCCTCTCTCCTTCCTTACCCCCCTTTCCTTCCCCCCTCCTTCCCCCCCCACTTCCCCCATTTTCTTCCTTCCCCCTTGCTTCCCTCCCTCCTTCCCCCTCTCCTTCCTTCCCCCTTTCTTCATACCCTCCTACCCCCTCTCCTTCCTTCCCCCTTCCTCCCCTCCTCCTTCCCCCCTCTCCTTCCTTCCCTGGCTCTTTCCTTCCCCCCTCTCTCCTTCCCCGCGCTCTCCTCCCCCTTCCTTCCCCCCCTCCTTCCCCCTCTCTCCGTCCCTCTTCCTTACCCCACCGCTCCTTCCCCATCTCCTTCCTTCCCCCTCTCCTTCCCCCTATCTCCTTCCTTCCCCCTTTCCCCCATCTCCTTCCTTACCCCCCTCTCCTTCCCCCCTCCCATCCCCATTTCCTTCCTTCCCCCCATCTCCTTCCTTCCCCCATCTCCTTCCTTCCCCCATCTCCTTCCCCTCCTCCTTCCCCCCTCCTTCCCCCTCTCCTTCCCCCCATCTCCTTCCTTCCCCACATCTCCTTCCTCCCCCCGTCCTTCACCCACTCCTTCCTTCTCCCCATCTCCTTCCTCTCCCCATCACCTTCCTTCCCCCCAACTCCTTCCTTCCCCCATCTCCTTTCACCCTTCTCCCCCTTCACCGCCACCGCCTTACTTCCCCCCATCTCCTTCCCCCCTTCCCCCCTCTCCTTCCCCCAATGTCCTTCCCCGTCTCCTTTCCCCTTCCTTCCCCCTTCCTTCACCCCTCTCCTTCCCCCATCTCTCCTTCCCCCTAACTTCCCCCCTTCTCCCATCTTCTTCCTTCCCCCTTCCTTCCCCCTCTCCTTCCGTCCTCCTTCCTGCAACCCCCTGTCCTTCCCCCCATCTCCTTCCTTCCCCCCTCTCCTTCCCCATCTCCTTCTTTCCCCCTTCCTTCCCCCCTCTCCTTCCCCCAATCTCCTTCCTTCCCCCTTTATTCCCCTCCTCTCCTTCCTTCCCCCTTCCTTCCCACCTCTCCATCCCCCCATCTCCTTCCTTCCTCCTTCCTTCCCCCCTCCTTCCTTCCCCCTTCTTTCCCCCCTCTCCTTCCTTCCCCCTCCTTCCCCCTTTCCTTCCCCCATCTCCTTCCTTCCCACTTCCTACCTCTCTTTACCCCCATCTCCTTCCTCCCCATCTCCTTCCTTCCCCCCTCCCCCCATCTCCTTCCTTCCCCCTTCCTTCCCCCTCTCCTTCCTTCCCCCCTCCTTCCCCCTTCCTTCCCCCTCTCCTTCCTTCCCCCCTCCTTCCCCCTTCTCCTTCCCCCGTCTCCTGCCTTCCCCCTCTCCTTCCTCCATCTCCTACCTTCCCCCCTCTCCTTCCCCCATCTCCTTCCTTCCCCCTCTCCTTCCTCCCCCCTCGTTCCCTCCTCCCTCCTTCCTCCATGCCTCTCCTTCCTTCCACCCTTCTTTCCCCCCCTCTTTCCCTCTCTCCTTCCTTCTCCCCCTCTCCATCCCCCCTCTCCTTCCCCCTCCTTCCTTCCCCCCGACTCCTTCCCCCCTCATCCCCCATCCTTTCCCCCATCTCCTTCCTTCCGCCCCCTCTCTTCCCCCCTCTCCTTCCACCCAATATCCTTCCTTTCCCCCCTCTCCTTCCCCCCTTTTCCCCCTCATCAACTTCCTTCCCCCATCTACTTCCTTCCCCCATTTCCTTCCCCCCACCTTCCCCCTCACCCCCATCACCTTCCTTCCCCCCATCTCCTTCCCCCCTCCTTTCCCCCATCTCCTTCCCCCCCTCTCCTTCCCCCTTCCTTCCCCCCTCTCCTTCCCCCCTCACTCCTTCTACCCCCCTCCTTCCCCCCCTCTCCTTCCCCCTTCCTTCCCCCTTCTCCTTCCCCCCTCTCTCCTTCCCCCTTCCTTCCCCCCTTCTCCTTCCCCACTCTCTCTTTCCCCCTACCTTCCCCTCCTCCTTCCCCCATCTCCTTCCTTCCGCCTTCCTTCCCCCTCTCCTCCCGTCCTCCTTCCTTGCCCCCTCCTTCCCCCTATCTGCTGCTTTCCCCCCCTCTACTTACCCCCATCTCCTTCCTCCCCCTCCCTCACCCCCCTCTCCTTCCTTAACCCCCTCTTTCACCCCCCTCTCCTTCTGTCTCTCCCATCTCCGTCCTTCCCCCATCTCCTTCTTTCCCCCTCTCCTTCCTTCTCCCCCTCATTCCCCCCTCTCCTTCCCCCATCTCCTTCCTTCCCCCATCTCCTTCCCCCTTCCTTCCCCCTTCCTTCCCCCCTCCTTCCCCCTCTCTCTTTCCCCAATCTCCTTCCTACCCCCCATCTCCCTCCCTCTCTCCTTCCCCCTTCCTTACCCCCTCTCCTTCCCCCTCTCTCCTTCCCCCTTCCTTACCCCCCATCCTTGCCCATCTCCTTCCTTCCCCCTCTCCTTCCTTACCCATTCCTTCCCCCCTCCACCCCCTCTCCTTCCCCATCTCCTGCCTTCCCCCTCTTCTCCCCTATCTCCTTACTCCCCCCATCTCCCTACCTCCTTCCCACCTCCTTGCCCCTTCCTTTCCCCCTCTCCTTCCGCCTTCCTTCCCCCATCTCCTTCCCCTCTATCTCCTTCCCCCTTCCTATCCCCTATCTCCTTCCCCCTTCCTTCCCCCATCTCCTTCCCCCTTATCTCCATCCCCCCATCTCCTTCCCCCTTCTTTTCCCCCTTTCTCCTTCTCCCCTATCTCCTTCCCACTTCCTTCCCCCCAATCTCCATTCCCCACCTCCTTCTCCCTTCCTTCCCCCTCTCCTTCCCCCCATCTCCTTAACCCGTATCTCATTCCCCTATCTCCTTCCCCCTATCTCCTTCCCCCTTCCTTCCCCCATCTCCTTCCCCATCTCCTTCCCCCTTCCTTCCCCCATCTCCTTCTCCCCTATCTCCTTCCCTCCTCTCCTTTCCCCAATCTCCTTCCCCCTTCCTACCCCCAACTCCTTCCCCCCATCTCCTTCTCCTCTATCTACTTGCCCCATCTCCTACCCCCAACTCCTTCCCCCCATCTCCTTCTCCTCTATCTACTTGCCCCCTCTCCTTCCCACCATCTCCTTCTCCCTTTCTCCTCCTCCCCTATCTCCTTCCCCCTTCCTTCCCCCCATCTTCATCTCCCCATCTCCTTCCCCCTTCCTTCCCCCGCTATATCCTTCCCCTATCTCCTTCCCCCTTCCTTTCCCTCCTATCTCTTTCCCCCATTCTCCTTCCCCCTATCTCCTTCCCCCTTCCTTCCC
Source organism: Chiloscyllium punctatum (assembly GCF_047496795.1). Lineage (NCBI taxonomy): Eukaryota > Metazoa > Chordata > Chondrichthyes > Orectolobiformes > Hemiscylliidae > Chiloscyllium > Chiloscyllium punctatum. The sequence continues at coordinate 21,918 of NW_027311158.1, read as the reverse complement.
CCTATCTCCTTCGCCCTTCCTTTCCCCCATCTCCTTCCCCCCTATCTACTAAGGGGGCGAAGGAGATAGGGTAGAAGGGGATGGGGGAAGGAGATAGCGGAGAAGGGGATGGGGGAAAGGAGGGGAAGAAAGAGGGAAGGAGATAGGGGGGAAGAAAGGGGGAAGGAGATAGAGAGGTAGGAAGGGGGAAGGAAAATGGGGGAAGGAGAGTGGGGGAAGGAAGGGGAAAGGAGATGGTGGATGGAGATCGAGAGGGAAGGAGATAGGTGGGGAAGGAAGGGGGAAGGGGATAGGGGGAAGGAAGGGGGAAGCAGGTGGTGGAAGTAGATGGGGGAGGGAGATAGAGGGAAGGAGATGGGGGGAAGGAAGGGAGAAGGAGATGGGGGGTAGGATATACAGGGGGAAGCAAGGGGGAAGGAGATGGGGGAAAGAGATAGGAGGGGAAGGATGGGGAAGAAGATAGGGGGAAGGATGGGGAAGGAGATGGGGGAAGGAAGGGGTAAGGAGTTGGGGGGAAGGAGATGGGGATGGAAATGGGAAGGAGATCGCGGGGGACGGAAGGGGGAAGGAGATAGGCGGAAGGAGATGGGGGAAGGAAGGGGGAAGGAGATGGGGGAAAGGAAATAAGTGGGAAGGAGATAGGTGGGAAGGAGATAAGGGGTAAGGAGATAAGGGGTAAGGAGATGGGGGGAAGGAGATGGGGGGAAGGAGATGTGGGGAAGGAGATGTGGGAAGGAGATGGGGGAAGGAGATGGGGGAAGGAATGTGAAAGGAGATGGGGGAAGGAAGGGGAAGGAGATAGGTGGGCAGGAAGTGGGAATGAGATGGGGGTGAAGGAGGTGGGAAGGAGATGGGGGAAGGAGATAGGGGGAAGGAAGGGGAATGGAGATAGCAGAGAAGGAGATGGGGAGGAAGGAAGGGGGAAGGAGATAGGGGGATGGAGATAAGGGGGAAGGAGATGGGGGAAGGAAGGGAGAAGGAGATAGGGGGAAGGAGATGGGGGAAGGAGATGGGGAGGAAGAAAGGGGGAAGGAGATGGGGGAAGGAGATAGGGGGGAAGAAAGGGGAATGGAGATAGTGGAGACAGAGATGGGGGAAGGAAGGGAGAAGGAGATGGGGGAAGGAGATATGGGGGGAAGGAAGGGGGAAGGAGATCGCGAGGGAAGGAAGGGGGAAGGAGATAGGGGGAAGGAGATAGGGGAAAGGAGATGGGGGAAGGAAGGGGGAAGGAGATGGGGGATGGAGATAAGGGGGAAGGAGATGGGGGAAGGGGAGAAGGGGGAAGGAGAGAAGGGGGAATGAGATGGGGGGAAGGAGATGGGGGAAGGAAGGGGGAATGAGATGGGGAGAAGGAGCTGGGGGAAGGAAGGGGGAAGGCGATAGGGGAGAAGGAGAAAGGAGGGGAAGGAAGGGGGAAGGAGATGGGGGAAGGAGATGGGGGAAGGAAGGGGGAAGGAGATAGGGGGAAAGGAGATGGGGAAGGAAGGGGGAAGGAGATGGGGAATGGTGATGGGGGGAAGGAGATGGGGAGAAGGAGATGGGGGGAGGAAGGGGGAAGGAGATAGGGGAAGGAAGGGGGAAGGAGATAGCAGGGAAGTAGATAGTGGGGGAAAGAAGGGGGAAGTAGATGGGGGGAAGGAGATGGGCGAGAAGGAAGGGGGAACGAGATGGGGAATGGTGATAGGGGTGAAGGAGGGGGGAAGGAGATGGGGAGAAGGAGATGGGGGGAGGAAGGGGGAAGGAGATAGGGGAAGGAGATAGGGGAAAGGAGATGGGGAAGGATGGGGGAAGAGGATGGGGAGAAGGAGATAGTGGGAAGGAGATGGGGTCAAGGAAGGGGGAAGGAGATGGGGGATGGAGATGGGGGGAAGGAGGGGGTAAGGAGATGGGGGGAAATGGGATAGGGGGACGGAGGTGGGATTGAGATGGGGGAAGCAGGGGGTAGGAGATATGGGATATCTCCTTTCCCCCTATCTCCTTCTCCCCTATCTCCTTCTCACTTCCTTCCCCCCCATCTCGTTCCCCCTTCCTTCCCCCCACTTCCTCCCCCATCTCCTTCCCCCTTCCTTCCCCCTATCTCCTTCCCCCTTCCTTCCACCCATCTCCTTCCCCCTTCCTTCCACCCGTCTCCTTCTCCCCATCGCCTTCCTCCTTCCTTCCCCGCATCTCCTTCCCCCATCTCCTTCCCCCTTTCTTCCATCCCTATCTCCTTCCCCCTTCCTTCCCCCATCTCCTTCCCCGCTTCGTTACCCCCTCTCCTTCCCCCTTATATCTTTCCCCTTCCTTACGCCCCTATCTCCTACCCCCTTCCATCCCTCATCTCCTTCCCCCATCTCCTTCTCCCCAATCTCCTCCCCTTCCTTCCCCCATCTCCTTCTCCCCATCTCCTTCCCCCTTCCTTCCCCATCTCCTCCTCCCATCTCCTTCCCCCTTTCTTCCCCTATCTCCTTCCCCCTCTCCTCCCCCACTATCTCCTTCCCCCTTCCTTCCCCCTATCTCCTTCCCCCTTCTTTCCCCCACTCTCCTTCCCACCTACCTCCTTCCTCCTTCCTTCACCCCATCTCCTTCCCCCTTCCTTCCCCCCTATCTCCTTCCCCCTAATCTCCTTCTCCTTCCTTCCCCCATGTCCTTCTCCCCTATCTCCTTCCCCCTTCCTTCCCTCCTATCTCCTTCCCCCTATCTCCTTCTCCCTTCCTTCCCACCCATCTCCTTTCCCCCATCTCCTTCCCCCTTCCTTCCCCCATCTCCTTCTCCCCTATCTCCTACCCCCTATCTCCTACCCTCTAATCTCCTTCCCCCCAATCTTCTTCCCCCATCTCCTTCGCCCTTCCTTCCCCATCTTCTTCTCCCCAATCTCCTTCCCCCCTCTCCTTTCCCCCATCTCCTTAGCCCCTCCTTCCCCATCTCCATTCCCCCATCCCCTTCCCCCTTCCTTCCCCCATCTCCTTCCCCCTTCCATCCCCCCATAGCCTTCCCCATCTCCTTCTCCCTTCCTTCCCCATCTCCTTCCCCCATCTCCTTCACCCCCATCTCCTTCCCCATCTCCTTCCCCCTTCATTCCCCCATCTCCTTCTCCCCCATCTCCTTCCCCCCTTCTTCACCCCCTATCACCTTCCCCCCATCTCCTTCCCCCTTCCTTCCCCACATCTCCGTTCCCCTATCTCATTCCTCTTCGTTCTCCCACTATCTACTTCTCCACATCTCCTTCCCGCTTCCTTTTCCCCTCTCCAACCCCCTTCCTTCCCCCCACTCAAACCCCCAATCTCCATCCCCCCATCTCCTTCTCCCTTCCTTCCCCCCTCCTTTCCCCCATCTCCTTCCCCCTTCCTTCCCCCAACTCCTTCCCCCTTCCTTCCACCCATCGCCTTCTTCCCAATCTCCTTTCCCCTTCCTTCCCCCATGTCCTCCCCTATCTCCTTCCACCTTCCTTCTCCCCTATCCCCTTCCCCCATCTCCTTCTCCCTTCCTTCCCCCATCTCCTTCCCCGTCTCCTTACCCCTTCGTTCCCCCTCCCTATCTCCTTTCTCCCTATCTCCTTCCCCCTTCCTTCCCCCCTCTCCTTCCCCTCTCTCCTTCCCCCTTCGATCCCCCCATCTCCTTCCCCCTTCCATCCCCCCATAGCCTTCCCCATCTCCTTCTCCCTTCCTTCCCCATCTCCTTCCCCCATCTCCTTCACCCCCATCTCCTTCCCCCTTCCTTCCCCCATCTCCTTCTCCCCGATCTCCTTCCCCCCTTTTTCACCCCCTATCACCACCCCCCCATCTCCTTCCCCCTTCCTTCCCCACATCTCCGTTCCCCTATCTCATTCCCCTTCGTTCTCCCACTATCTACTTCTCCACATCTCCTTCCCCCTTCCTTTTCCCCTCTCCAACCCCCTTCCTTCCGCCCACTCAAACCCCCAATCTCCATGCCCCCATCTCCTTCTCCCTTCCTTCCCCCCTCCTTTCCCCCATCTCCTTCCCCCTTCTTTCCCCCACTCTCCTTCCCACCTATCTCCTTCCTCCTTCCTTCACCCCATCTCCTTCCCCCTTCCTTCCCCCCTATCTCCTTCCCCCTAATCTCCTTCTCCTTCCTTCCCCCATGTCCTTCTCCCCTATCTCCTTCCCCCTTCCTTCCCTCCTATCTCCTTCCCCCTATCTCCTTCTCCCTTCCTTCCCACCCATCTCCTTTCCCCCATCTCCTTCCCCCTTCCTTCCCCCATCTCCTTCTCCCCTATCTCCTACCCCCTATCTCCTACCCTCTAATCTCCTTCCCCCCAATCTTCTTCCCCCATCTCCTTCGCCCTTCCTTCCCCATCTTCTTCTCCCCAATCTCCTTCCCCCCTCTCCTTTCCCCCATCTCCTTAGCCCCTCCTTCCCCATCTCCATTCCCCCATCCCCTTCCCCCTTCCTTCCCCCATCTCCTTCCCCCTTCCATCCCCCCATAGCCTTCCCCATCTCCTTCTCCCTTCCTTCCCCATCTCCTTCCCCCATCTCCTTCACCCCCATCTCCTTCCCCATCTCCTTCCCCCTTCATTCCCCCATCTCCTTCTCCCCCATCTCCTTCCCCCCTTCTTCACCCCCTATCACCTTCCCCCCATCTCCTTCCCCCTTCCTTCCCCACATCTCCGTTCCCCTATCTCATTCCTCTTCGTTCTCCCACTATCTACTTCTCCACATCTCCTTCCCGCTTCCTTTTCCCCTCTCCAACCCCCTTCCTTCCCCCCACTCAAACCCCCAATCTCCATCCCCCCATCTCCTTCTCCCTTCCTTCCCCCCTCCTTTCCCCCATCTCCTTCCCCCTTCCTTCCCCCAACTCCTTCCCCCTTCCTTCCACCCATCGCCTTCTTCCCAATCTCCTTTCCCCTTCCTTCCCCCCATGTCCTCCCCTATCTCCTTCCACCTTCCTTCTCCCCTATCCCCTTCCCCCATCTCCTTCTCCCTTCCTTCCCCCATCTCCTTCCCCGTCTCCTTACCCCTTCGTTCCCCCTCCCTATCTCCTTTCTCCCTATCTCCTTCCCCCTTCCTTCCCCCCTCTCCTTCCCCTCTCTCCTTCCCCCTTCGATCCCCCCATCTCCTTCCCCCTTCCATCCCCCCATAGCCTTCCCCATCTCCTTCTCCCTTCCTTCCCCATCTCCTTCCCCCATCTCCTTCACCCCCATCTCCTTCCCCCTTCCTTCCCCCATCTCCTTCTCCCCGATCTCCTTCCCCCCTTTTTCACCCCCTATCACCACCCCCCCATCTCCTTCCCCCTTCCTTCCCCACATCTCCGTTCCCCTATCTCATTCCCCTTCGTTCTCCCACTATCTACTTCTCCACATCTCCTTCCCCCTTCCTTTTCCCCTCTCCAACCCCCTTCCTTCCGCCCACTCAAACCCCCAATCTCCATGCCCCCATCTCCTTCTCCCTTCCTTCCCCCCTCCTTTCCCCCATCTCCTTCCCCCTTCTTTCCCCCACTCTCCTTCCCACCTATCTCCTTCCTCCTTCCTTCACCCCATCTCCTTCCCCCTTCCTTCCCCCCTATCTCCTTCCCCCTAATCTCCTTCTCCTTCCTTCCCCCATGTCCTTCTCCCCTATCTCCTTCCCCCTTCCTTCCCTCCTATCTCCTTCCCCCCTATCTCCTTCCCCCTTCCTTCCCACCCATCTCCTTTCCCCCATCTCCTTCCCCCTTCCTTCCCCCATCTCCTTCTCCCCTATCTCCTACCCCCTATCTCCTACCCTCTAATCTCCTTCCCCCCAATCTTCTTCCCCCATCTCCTTCGCCCTTCCTTCCCCATCTTCTTCTCCCCAATCTCCTTCCCCCCTCTCCTTTCCCCCATCTCCTTAGCCCCTCCTTCCCCATCTCCATTCCCCCATCCCCTTCCCCCTTCCTTCCCCCATCTCCTTCCCCCTTCCATCCCCCCATAGCCTTCCCCATCTCCTTCTCCCTTCCTTCCCCATCTCCTTCCCCCATCTCCTTCACCCCCATCTCCTTCCCCATCTCCTTCCCCCTTCATTCCCCCATCTCCTTCTCCCCCATCTCCTTCCCCCCTTCTTCACCCCCTATCACCTTCCCCCCATCTCCTTCCCCCTTCCTTCCCCACATCTCCGTTCCCCTATCTCATTCCTCTTCGTTCTCCCACTATCTACTTCTCCACATCTCCTTCCCGCTTCCTTTTCCCCTCTCCAACCCCCTTCCTTCCCCCCACTCAAACCCCCAATCTCCATCCCCCATCTCCTTCTCCCTTCCTTCCCCCCTCCTTTCCCCCATCTCCTTCCCCCTTCCTTCCCCCAACTCCTTCCCCCTTCCTTCCACCCATCGCCTTCTTCCCAATCTCCTTTCCCCTTCCTTCCCCCCATGTCCTCCCCTATCTCCTTCCACCTTCCTTCTCCCCTATCCCCTTCCCCCATCTCCTTCTCCCTTCCTTCCCCCATCTCCTTCCCCCGTCTCCTTACCCCTTCGTTCCCCCTCCCTATCTCCTTTCTCCCTATCTCCTTCCCCCTTCCTTCCCCCCTCTCCTTCCCCCCTCTCCTTCCCCCTTCGATCCCCCCATCTCCTTCCCCCTTCCATCCCCCCATAGCCTTCCCCATCTCCTTCTCCCTTCCTTCCCCATCTCCTTCCCCCATCTCCTTCACCCCCATCTCCTTCCCCATCTCCTTCCCCCTTCCTTCCCCCATCTCCTTCTCCCCGATCTCCTTCCCCCCTTTTTCACCCCCTATCACCATCCCCCCATCTCCTTCCCCCTTCCTTCCCCACATCTCCGTTCCCCTATCTCATTCCCCTTCGTTCTCCCACTATCTACTTCTCCACATCTCCTTCCCCCTTCCTTTTCCCCTCTCCAACCCCCTTCCTTCCCCCCACTCAAACCCCCAATCTCCATGCCCCCATCTCCTTCTCCCTTCCTTCCCCCCTCCTTTCCCCCATCTCCTTCCCCCTTCTTTCCCCCACTCTACTTCCCACCTATCTCCTTCCTCCTTCCTTCACCCCATCTCCTTCCCCCTTCCTTCCCCCCTATCTCCTTCCCCCTAATCTCCTTCTCCTTCCTTCCCCCATGTCCTTCTCCCCTATCTCCTTCCCCCTTCCTTCCCTCCTATCTCCTTCCCCCTATCTCCTTCCCCCTTCCTTCCCACCCATCTCCTTTCCCCCATCTCCTTCCCCCTTCCTTCCCCCATCTCCTTCTCCCCTATCTCCTACCCCCTATCTCCTACCCTCTAATCTCCTTCCCCCCAATCTTCTTCCCCCATCTCCTTCGCCCTTCCTTCCCCATCTTCTTCTCCCCAATCTCCTTCCCCCCTCTCCTTTCCCCCATCTCCTTAGCCCCTCCTTCCCCATCTCCATCCCCCATCCCCTTCCCCCTTCCTTCCCCCATCTCCTTCCCCCATCTCCTTCCCCCTTCCATCCCCCCATAGCCTTCCCCATCTCCTTCTCCCTTCCTTCCCCATCTCCTTCCCCATCTCCATCACCCCCATCTCCTTCCCCATCTCCTTCCCCCTTCCTTCCCCCATCTCCTTCTCCCCCATCTCCTTCCCCCCTTCTTCACCCCCTATCACCATTCCCCCATCTCCTTCCCCCTTCCTTCCCCACATCTCCGTTCCCCTATCTCCTTCCCCTTCGTTCTCCCACTATCTACTTCTCCACATCTCCTTCCCCCTTCCTTCCCCCATCTCCTTCCCCTCCTTTCTCCTTGCCCCTATCTCCTTCCCCCTTCGTTCCCCCATCTCCTTCTCCCCTATCTCATTCCGCCTTCCTTCCCGCCATCTCCTTCCCCCTCCATCTCCTTCTACCCTCCATCGCCCCATCTCCTTCCCCCCCATCTCCTTCTACACTCCATCGCCCCATCTCCTCCCCCCCCTCTCTTCACCCCATCTACTTCCATGTTCCCTCCCCCTATCTCCTTCCCCCCATCTCCTTCCACCTATCTCCTTACTCCCCATCTCCTTTCCCCATCTCCTTTCCCCTTATCTCCTTCCCCCTATCTCCTTCCCCCCATCTCCTTCCACCTATCTCCTTACTCCCCATCTCCTTTCCCCATCTCCTTCCCCCTTATCTCCATCCCCCCTTCCTTTCCCCTATCTACTTCTCCCATATCCCCTTCCCCCCTCTCCTTCCCACATCTCCTTCCCCCTTCCTTCCCCCCTTTCTCCTTCCCCCTATCTCCATCCCCCTTCCTTCCCCCATCTCCTTCCCCCTTCCTTCCCCCATCTCCTTCCCCCTTCCTTCCCCCATCACCTTCCCCTATCTCCTTCCCCCTTCCTTCCCCCTATCCCCTTCTCCCTACCTCCTTCCCACCTCCTTGCCCCTTCCTTCCCCTATCTCCTTCCCCCTTCCTTCCTCACTATCTCCCTCCCCCCCTACTTCCCCCTTCCTTTACCCATTATTCCCTTCCCCTATCTCCATCCCCCTTCCTTCCCCCATCTCCTTCCCCCTTCCTTCCCCCATCTCCTTCCCTCTATCTGCTTCCCCCTTCCTTCCCCCTATCTCCTTCCCCATCTCCTTCCCTCTTCCTTCCACCCATCTCCTTCCCCCCTATCTCCTTCCCCCTTCCTTCCCCCATCTCGTTCCCCCCATCTCCTCCCCCTTCCTTCCCTCCTCTCTCCTTCCCCACCTCCTTGCCCCTTCCTTCCCCCTATCTCCTTGCCCCTTCCTTCCCCACTATCTCCCTCCCCCCTCTCCTTCCCCCTTCCTTCCCCCATTATCTCCTTCCCCTATCTCCATCCCCCTTCCTTACACCTACCTCCTTCCCCCTTCCTTTCCCCCTCTCCTTCCCCCTTCCCCCCTTCCCCTCTATCGCCTTCGCCCTTCCTTCCCCTCTATCTCCTTCCCCCTTCCTTCCCCATCTCCTTCCCCCTTCCTTCCCCACTATCTCCTTCTCCCTACCTCCTTCCACCTCCTTGCCCCTTCCTTCCCCTATCTCCTTCCCCCCTTCCTTCCTCACTATCTCCCTCCCCCCCTCCTTCCCCCTTCATTTACCCATTATCTCCTTCCCCTATCTCCATCCCCCTTCCTTCGCCCCTATCTCCTTCCCCCTTCCTTTTCCCCTCTCCAACCCCCTTCCTTCCCCCCACTCAAACCCCCAATCTCCATCCCCCCATCTCCTTCTCCCTTCCTTCCCCCCTCCTTTCCCCCATCTCCTTCCCCTTCCTTCCCCCAACTCCTTCCCCCTTCCTTCCACCCATCGCCTTCTTCCCAATCTCCTTTCCCCTTCCTTCCCCCCATGTCCTCCCCTATCTCCTTCCACCTTCCTTCTCCCCTATCCCCTTCCCCCATCTCCTTCTCCCTTCCTTCCCCATCTCCTTCCCCCGTCTCCTTCCCCCTTCCTTAACCCTCACTATCTCCTTTCCCCCATCTCCTTCCCCCTTCCTTCCCCCTCTCCTTCCCCCTTCGATCCCCCATCTTCTTCCACCTTCCTTCCCCCATCACCTTCCCCCTTCCTTCCCCCATCTCCTTCTCCCCTATCTCCTTTCCACTTCCTTCCCCCTTTCTCCTTCTCCCCTATCTCCTTATCCCCCTCTCCTTCCCCCATCTCCTTCCCCCTTCTGTCTCCCCCATCTCCTTCCCCCCATCTCCTTCCCCCTTTCTTTCCCTCCTATCTCCTTCCTCCTTTCTCCTTCCCCCCATCTCCTCTCCCTTCCTTCCCCCCATCTCCTTCCCCTTATCTCCTTCAACCTTCCTTTCCCTCATGTCCTTTCACCCCATCTCCTTCCCCTATCTCCTTCCCCCTTCCTACCCCCAATCTCCATCCCTCCATCTCCTTCTCCTTTCCTTCCCCCCTCTCCTCTCCCCCATCTCCTTCCCCTTCTTCCCCCACCTCCTTACCCCTTCCTTCCCCCATCTCCTTCCCCCATCCTTCCCCCCTATCTCCCTCCCCCCTTTCCTTCCCACTTCCTTCCCCCATTATCTCCTTCCCCTATCTCCACCCCCTTCCTTCCCCATCTCCTTCCCCCTTCCTTCGCCCCATCTCCTTCCCCTTATCTCCATCCCCCTTCCTTCCCCCTATCTCCTTCCCCATCTCCTTCCCTCTTCCTTCCACCCATCTCCTTCCCCCCTATCTCCTTCCCCCTTCCTTCCCCCATCTCGTTCCCCCCATCTCCTCCCCCTTCCTTCCCTCCTCTCTCCTTGCCCACCTCCTTGCCCCTTCCTTCCCCCTATCTCCTTCCCCCTTCCTTCCCCACTATCTCCCTCCCCCCACTCCTTCCCCCTTCCTTCCCCACTATCTCCCTCCCCCCTCTCCTTCCCCCTTCCTTCGCCCATTATCTCCTTCCCCTATCTCCATCTCCCTTCCTTACACCTACCTCCTTCCCCCTTCCTTTCCCCCTCTCCTTCCCCCTTCCCCCTTCCCCTCTATCGCCTTCCCCCTTCCTTCCCGTCTATCTCCTTCCCCCTTCCTTCCCCATCTCCTTCCCCCTTCCTTCCCCACTATCTCCTTCTCCCTACCTCCTTCCCACCTCCTTGCCCCTTCCTTCCCCCCTTCCTTCCTCACTATCTCCCTCCCCCCCTCCTTCCCCCTTCCTTTACCCATTATCTCCTTCCCCTATCTCCATCCCCCTTCCTTCGCCCCTATCTTCTTCCCCCTTCCTTTTCCCCTCTCCAACCCCCTTCCTTCCCCCACTCAAACCCCCAATCTCCATCCCCCCAACTCCTTCTCCCTTCCTTACCCCCTCCTTTCCCCCATCTCCTTCCCCCTTCCTTCCCCCAACTCCTTCCCCCTTCCTTCCACCCATCGCCTTCTTCCCAATCTCCTTTCCCCTTCCTTCCCCCCATGTCCTCCCCTATCTCCTTCCACCTTCCTTCTCCCCTATCCCCTTCCCCCATCTCCTTCTCCCTTCCTTCCCCCATCTCCTTCCCCGTCTACTTCCCCTTCCTTCCCCCTCACTATCTCCTTTCCCCCATCTCCTTCCCCCTTCCTTCCCCCCTCTCCTTCCCCCTTCGATCCCCCCATCTTCTTCCACCTTCCTTCCCCCATCACCTTCCCCCTTCCTTCCCCGATCTCCTTCTCCCCTATCTCCTTTCCCCTTCCTTCCCCCTTTCTCCTTCTCCCCTATCTCCTTATCCCCGTCTCCTTCCCCCATCTCCTTCCCTCTTCTGTCTCCCCCATCTCCTTCCCCCCATCTCCTTCCCCCTTTCTTTCCCTCCTATCTCCTTCCTCCTTTCTCCTTCCCCCCATCTCCTTCTCCCTTCCTTCCCCCCATCTCCTTCCCCTTATCTCCTTCAACCTTCCTTTCCCTCATGTCCTTTCACCCCATCTCCTTCCCCCTATCTCCTTCCCCCTTCCTACCCCCAATCTCCATCCCTCCATCTCCTTCTCCTTTCCTTCCCCCCTCTCCTCTCCCCCATCTCCTTCCCCTTCTTCCCCCACCTCCTTACCCCTTCCTTCCCCCATCTCCTTCCCCCATCCTTCCCCCCTATCTCCCTCCCCCCTTTCCTTCCCACTTCCTTCCCCCATTATCTCCTTCCCCTATCTCCACCCCCTTCCTTCCCCATCTCCTTCCCCCTTCCTTCGCCCCATCTCCTTCCCCCTTCCTTCCCCCATCTCCTTCCCCTTATCTCCTTCCCCTTCCTTCCCCCTATTTCCTTCCCCATCTCCTTCCCCCTTCCTTCCCCCCATCTCCCTCCCCCCTTTCCTTCCCACTTCCTTCCCCCATTATCTCCTTCCCCTATCTCCACCCCCTTCCTTCCCCATCTCCTCCCACCTTCCTTCCCTCCTCTCTCCTTCCCCACCTCCTTGCCCCTTCCTTCCCATCTCCTTCCCCCTTCCTTCCCACATTATCTCTTTCCCTATCTCCATCCCCCTTCCTTCCCCTATCTCCTTCCCCCTTCCTTTCCCTCTCTCCCTCCCCCTTCCTTCCCCCACTCCTTCCCCACTATCGCCTTCCCCCTTCCTTCCCCCCATCTCCCTCCCCCTTCCTTCCCCCCATCTCCCTCCCCCTTCCTACCCCCTATCTCCTTCCCCCTTCCTTCCCCCATCTCCTTCCCCCTTCCTTCCCCCCATCTCCTTCTCCCTACCTCCTTCCCACTTCCTTCCCCCCAATCTCCTTCCCTCCATCTCCTCCCTTCCTTCCCCCCTCTCCTTTCCCCCATCTCCTTCCCCCTTTTCCCCCATCTCCCTCCCTCTTCCTTCCCCCCAATCTCCTTCCCCTTTCCTTCCCCATCTCCTTCCCCCTTCCTTACCCCCCTCCTTGCCCCCATCGCCTTCCTTCCCCCACTCCTTCCTTACCCATTCCTTCCCCTCTCCGTCACCCCTCTCTTTGCCCCCATCTCCTTCCCTCCCCACCATCTCCTTCCTTCCCCCTCCTTCAACCCCCTCTCCTTCCTTCCACCCATCTCCTTCCTTCCCCATCTCCTTCCTTCCCCCATCTCCTTCCTTCCCACTTCCTTCCCACCCGCTCCTCCCCCCATCTCCTTCCTTCCCCTTCCTTCCCCCATCCCCATCTCCTTCCTTCTCGCTCCCTTCCCCCCTCCTTCCTTCCCCCTCCTTCCCCCTTCTCCTTCCCCCATCTCATGCCTTCCCCCCTCCTTCCCCGCATCTCTTTCCTTTCCCCTCTCCTTCCTTCACCCCCTCCTTCCCTCCCCCCTCTCCTTCCTCCCCACCTCTCCTTCCTTCCCCCCTCCTTCCTTTCCCCCCTTCCCTCCATCTCCTTCCTTCCCCCATCTCCTTCCTTCCCCCCCACTCTTTCACCCCCCTCTCCTTCCTTCTCCCCCCTCTCCATACCCACCTCCTTCCTTCCTCCCATTCCTTTCCCCCTCTCTTCCCCCCTCTCCTTCACCCCCATCTCCTTCCTTCCGCCCCCTCTCCTTCCCCCCTCCTTCCCCCCAATCTCCTTCCTTTCCCCTCTCTCCTTCCCCATCCCCCTCCTTCGCCCATCTCCTTCCTTCGGCCCATCTCCTTCCCCCCTGCTTCCCCCTTCACCCCCATCGCCTTCCTTCCCCCCATCTCCTTCCCCCTCTCCTTTCCCCTTCCTTCCCCGCCTCTCCTTCCCCCTCTCTCCTTCCCCCTACCTTCCCCCTTCCCCATCTCCTTCCTTCCCCCTTCCTTCCCCCTCTCCTTCCGTCCTCCTTCCTTCCCCCCTCTCCTTCCCCCCTCTCCTTCCTTCCCCCGTCCTTCCCCACCCTCCTTCCCCATCTCTTTCCTTCCCCCTCTCTCCTTCCTTCCACCCTCCTTCCTTCCCCCTTCCTTCCTCCCCTTCCTCCCATCTCCTTCCTTCCCCCTTCCTTCCCCCCTCGCCTTCACCCATCGCGTTCCTTCCCCCTTTCTTCCCCCCTCACCATCCCCCCATCTCCATCCTTCCCCCTTCCTTCCACCCTCTCCTTCCCCCATCTCCTTCCTTTCCCCTTCCTTCCCCTCCTTCCTTCCCCCTTCCTTTCCCCCCTCTCCTCCCCCATCTCCTTCCTTCCTCCTTCCTAACTCACCCTCCTTCCCTGCATCTCCTTCCTTCCCCCTTCCTTCCCCCTCTCTCCTTCCTTCCCCCCTTCCTTCCCTCTTCCTTCCCCCCTCTCCATCCCCATCTCCTTCCTTCCCCCTTCCTTCCCCCCTTCCTTCCCCCCTCTCCTTCCTTCCCCCTCCTTCCCCCTTCATTCCCCTCTCCTTCCCCCATCTCCTTCCTTCCCCCCTCCTCCCCATCTCTTTCCTCCCCATCTCGTTAATTCCCCCCCTCTCCTTACCCCCATCTCCTTCCTTCCCCCCTCCTCCCCCTCTCCTTCCTTCCCCCTTCTTTCCCATCCTCTCCTTCCCCCCTCTCCTTCACCCCATCACCTTCCTTCCCCCCTCGTTCCCCGTTCTCTCCTTCCCCCTCTCCTTCCCCTGCATCTCCTTCCTTCCCCCACTCCTTCCCCCATCTCCTTCCTTCCCCCACCCCCCACTCTCCTTCCCCCCTCTCCTTCCCCCTCTCCCATTCTTGCCCCCTTCCTTCCCCCCCTCCTTCCCCCTCCTTCCCCCTCTCCTTCTTTCCCCCTTCCTCCCCTCCTCATTCCCCCCTCCCTTCCATCCCCGGCTTTTTCCTTCCCCCCTCTCTCCTACCCCCTCTCTCTCCCCCTTCTTCCCCCCCTTCCCCCCTCTCTCTCTGTCCCTCTTCATTACCCAACCTCTCCTTCCCCCATCTCCTTCCTTCCCCCTCTCCTTCCCCCATCTCCTTCCTTCCCCCCCTCGTTCCCCGCTCTCTTTCCCCGCATCTCCTTCCTTCCCCCCATCTCCGTCCTTTCCCCTATCACCATCCTTCCCCCCATCTCCTTCTTCCCCCATCTCCTTCCCCTCCTCCTTCCCCCCTCCTTCCCCATCTCCTTCACCCCTCTCCTTTCCCCCATCCTTCCCCTTCCTTCCCTCTCCTTCCTCCCCCGTCCTTCAGCCCCTCTCCTACCTTCTCCCCATCTCCTTCCTCCCCCATCACCTTCCTTCCCCCAACTCCTTCCTTCCACCCATCTCCTTACCCTCTCCTCCCCTTCACCGCCACCGCCTTCCTTCCTCCATCTCCTCCCCCCTCCTTCCCCCCTCTCCTTCCCCCATCTCCTTCCCCCTCTCATTCCCCCTTCCTTCCTCCTTCCTTCACCCCTCTCCTTCCCCCTTCTTTCCTTCCCCCTAACTTCCCCCCCTCCCCATCTCCTTCCTTTCCCCTTCCCTCCACCCTCCTTCCGTCCTCCTTCCTTCGTTCCCCCTCTCCTTCACCCCCATCTCCTTCCTTCCCCTATCTTTCCCCCCTCCTTCCTTCCCCCCTTACCCCCTCTCCTTCCTTCCCCATTCCTTTCCCCCTCCTTCCTTCCCCCCTTCCCCCTCTCCTTTCTTCCCCCACTCCTTCCCCCCTCTCATTCCCCCCCTCTCCTTCCCCTGCATCTCCTTCCTTCCCCCCTCCTTCCCCCCTCTCCTTCCCCCATCTCTTTCCTTCCCCCTTTCCCACGCTCCTTCCCCCACTGTCCTTCCCCCCCTCCTTTCACCCCTCTCTCCTTCCTTACCCCCCTTTCCTTCCCCCCCTCCTTCCTCCCCTCCTTCCCCCCCCTCCTTCCTTTCCCCTTCCTTCCCCCCCTCCTACCCCCTCTCCTTCCTTTCCCCTTCCTTCCCCCCTACCCCCTCTCCTTCCTTCCCCCTTCCTCCCCTCCTTCTTCCCCCCTCTCCTTCCTTCCCGGCTCTTTCCTTCCCACCTCTCTCCTTCCCCCTCTCTCTCCTCCTCCTTCCTTCCCCGCCCTCTCCTTCCACCCTCTCTCCGTCCCTCTTCCTTACCCCACCTCTCCTTCCCCCATCTCCTTTCGTCCCCCTCTCCTTCTCCTCCTCCTACCTTCCCCCCTCTCCTTCCCACCTCTCCTTCCCCTCCTCCTTCCCCCCTTCCCCCATCTCCTTCCCCCATCTCCTTCCCCCCTCTCCTTCCCCCTTCTTTTCCCTTCCCCTTCCCCCTCTCCTTCACCCCTCTCTCCTTCCTTCCCCCAACTCCTTCCTTCCCCCCTCTCCTTCCCCCCTCCTCCCCCTTCACCACCACCGCCTTCCTTCCCCCATCTCCTTGACCCCCTCCTTCGCCCTCTCCTTCCCCCATCTCCTTCCCCCTCTCCTTCCCCCTTTCTTCCCCCTTCCTTCACCCCTCTCCTTCCCCCCTCTCTCCTTCCCCAGTCCTTCCCCCCTTCTCCTTCCCCACTCTCTCCTTCCCCCTACCTTACCCCCTTCCCCATCTCCTTCCTTCCCCCTTCCTTCCCCCCTCTCCTTCCCCCATCTCGTTCCCCCTCTCATTCCCCCTTCCTTCCTCCTTCCTTCACCACTCTCCTTCCCCCTTCTTTCCTTCCCCCTAACTTCCCCCCCTCCCCATCTCCTTCCTTTCCCCTTCCCTCCACCCTCCTTCCGTCCTCCTTCCTTCGTTCCCCCTCTCCTTCACCCCCATCTCCTTCCTTCCCCTATCTTTCCCCCCTCCTTCCTTCCCCCCTTACCCCCTCTCCTTCCTTCCCCCATTCCTTTCCCCCTCCTTCCTTCCCCCCTTCCCCCTCTCCTTTCTTCCCCCACTCCTTCCCCCCTCTCATTCCCCCCTCTCCTTCCCCTGCATCTCCTTCCTTCCCCCCCTCCTTCCCCCCTCTCCTTCCCCCATCTCTTTCCTTCCCCCTTTCCCCACGCTCCTTCCCCCACTGTCCTTCCCCCCCTCCTTTCACCCCTCTCTCCTTCCTTACCCCCCTTTCCTTCCCCCCCTCCTTACTCCCCTCCTTCCCCCCAGTCCTTCCTTTCCCCTTCCTTCCCCCCCCTCCTACCCCCTCTCCTTCCTTTCCCCTTCCTTCCCCCCCTACCCCCTCTCCTTCCTTCCCCCTTCCTCCCCTCCTTCTTCCCCCCTCTCCTTCCTTCCCCGGCTCTTTCCTTCCCACCTCTCTCCTTCCCCCTCTCTCTCCTCCTCCTTCCTTCCCCGCCCTCTCCTTCCACCCTCTCTCCGTCCCTCTTCCTTACCCCACCTCTCCTTCCCCCATCTCCTTTCGTCCCCCTCTCCTTCTCCTCCTCCTACCTTCCCCCCTCTCCTTCCCACCTCTCCTTCCCCTCCTCCTTCCCCCCTTCCCCCATCTCCTTCCCCCCTCTCCTTCCCCCTTCTTTTCCCTTCCCCTTCCCCCTCTCCTTCACCCCTCTCTCCTTCCTTCCCCCAACTCCTTCCTTCCCCCCTCTCCTTCCCCCCTCCTCCCCCTTCACCACCACCGCCTTCCTTCCCCCATCTCCTTGACCCCCTCCTTCGCCCTCTCCTTCCCCCATCTCCTTCCCCCTCTCCTTCCCCCTTTCTTCCCCCTTCCTTCACCCCTCTCCTTCCCCCCTCTCTCCTTCCCCAGTCCTTCCCCCCTTCTCCTTCCCCACTCTCTCCTTCCCCCTACCTTACCCCCTTCCCCATCTCCTTCCTTCCCCTTCCTTCCCCCCTCTCCTTCCCCCATCTCGTTCCCCCTCTCATTCCCCCTTCCTTCCTCCTTCCTTCACCACTCTCCTTCCCCCTTCTTTCCTTCCCCCTAACTTCCCCCCCTCCCCATCTCCTTCCTTTCCCCTTCCCTCCACCCTCCTTCCGTCCTCCTTCCTTCGTTCCCCCTCTCCTTCACCCCCATCTCCTTCCTTCCCCTATCTTTCCCCCCTCCTTCCTTCCCCCCTTACCCCCTCTCCTTCCTTCCCCCATTCCTTTCCCCCTCCTTCCTTCCCCCCTTCCCCCTCTCCTTTCTTCCCCCACTCCTTCCCCCCTCTCATTCCCCCCTCTCCTTCCCCTGCATCTCCTTCCTTCCCCCCTCCTTCCCCCCTCTCCTTCCCCCATCTCTTTCCTTCCCCCTTTCCCCACGCTCCTTCCCCCACTGTCCTTCCCCCCCTCCTTTCACCCCTCTCTCCTTCCTTACCCCCCTTTCCTTCCCCCCCTCCTTACTCCCCTCCTTCCCCCCAGTCCTTCCTTTCCCCTTCCTTCCCCCCCCTCCTACCCCCTCTCCTTCCTTTCCCCTTCCTTCCCCCCCTACCCCCTCTCCTTCCTTCCCCCTTCCTCCCCTCCTTCTTCCCCCCTCTCCTTCCTTCCCCGGCTCTTTCCTTCCCACCTCTCTCCTTCCCCCTCTCTCTCCTCCTCCTTCCTTCCCCGCCCTCTCCTTCCACCCTCTCTCCGTCCCTCTTCCTTACCCCACCTCTCCTTCCCCCATCTCCTTTCGTCCCCCTCTCCTTCTCCTCCTCCTACCTTCCCCCCTCTCCTTCCCACCTCTCCTTCCCCTCCTCCTTCCCCCCTTCCCCCATCTCCTTCCCCCCTCTCCTTCCCCCTTCTTTTCCCTTCCCCTTCCCCCTCTCCTTCACCCCTCTCTCCTTCCTTCCCCCAACTCCTTCCTTCCCCCCTCTCCTTCCCCCCTCCTCCCCCTTCACCACCACCGCCTTCCTTCCCCCATCTCCTTGACCCCCTCCTTCCCCCTCTCCTTCCCCCATCTCCTTCCCCCTCTCCTTCCCCTTTCTTCCCCCTTCCTTCACCCCTCTCCTTCCCCCCTCTCTCCTTCCCCAGTCCTTCCCCCCTTCTCCTTCCCCACTCTCTCCTTCCCCCTACCTTACCCCCTTCTCCTTCTCCACTCTCTCCTTCCCCCTACATTCCCCCCTTCCCCCATCTCCTTCCTTCCCCCTTCCTTCACCCCTCTCCTTCCCCCTCTCTCCTTCCCCCTTCCTTCCCCCCTTCTCCTTCTCCACTCTCTCCTTCCCCCTACATTCCCCCCCTTCCCCCATCTCCTTCCTTCCCCCTTCCTTCACCCTTCTCCTTCCCCCCTCTCTCCTTCCCCCTAACTTCCCCCCCTTCCACCATCTCCATCCTCCCCCCTTCCTTTCCCCTCTACTTCCGTCCTCCTTGCTTCATCCCCCTCTCCTTCCCCCATCTCCTTCCTTCCCCTCTCTCCTTCCTTCCCTCTTCCTTCCCCCCTTCCCCCATCTCCTTCCTTCCCCCATCTCCTTCCTTCCCCTTCCTTCCTCCTTCCTTCCCCCCTTCCCCCATCTCCTTCCTTCTGCCTCTCTCCTTCCCCATCTCCTTCCTGCCCCCTTCCTTCCTCCCATCTCCTTCCCCAATCCCCTTCCTTCCCCTTCCTTCCCCCTTCCTTCCCCCCTTCCCCCATCTCCTTCCTTCTGCCCCTCTCCTTCCCCCATCTCCTTCCCCCAATCCCCTTCCTTCCCCTTCCTTCCCCACTCTCCTTCCCTCCATCTCCTTCATTCCCCCTTCCTTCCCTCCTCTCCTTCCTTCCCCCTTCCTTCCCCATCTCCTTCCTTCCCCCTTGCTTACCCCCCTCCTTCCCCCAATCTCCTTCCTTCCCCCTTCCTTCCCCCCTCCATCCTTCCACCTTCTTTCCCCATCTCCTTCCTCCCCCCCTCATTCCCCCCTCCTTCCTTCCGCCTTCCTTCCCCCTCTCCTCCCGTCCTCCTTCCTTCCCCCCTCCTTCCCCCTATCTGCTGCTTTCCCCCCCTCTACTTACCCCCATCTCCTTCCTCCCCCTCCCTCACCCCCCCCTCTCCTTCCTTAACCCCCTCCTTCACCCCCTCTCCTTCTGTCTCTCCCATCTCCGTCCTTCCCCCATCTCCTTCTTTCCCCCTCTCCTTCCTTCCCCCCCCTCATTCCCCCCTCTCCTTCCCCCATCTCCTTCCTTCCCCCATCTCCTTCCCCCTTCCTTCCCCCTTCCTTCCCCCCTCCTTCCCCCTCTCTCTTTCCCCCCATCTCCTTCCTACCCCCCCATCTCCGTCCTTCCCCCATCTCCCTCCCTCTCTCCTTCCCCCTTCCTTACCCCCTCTCCTTCCCCCTCTCTCCTTCCCCCTTCCTTACCCCCCATCCTTGCCCATCTCCTTCCTTCCCCCTCTCCTTCCTTACCCATTCCTTCCCCCCTCCACCCCCTCTCCTTCCCCATCTCCTGCCTTCCCCCTCTTCTCCCCTATCTCCTTCCTCCCCCATCTCCTTCCTTTCCCCCTCTCCTTCCTTCCCCCCTCCTTCCCTCCACCCCTCTCCTTCCTCCCCCCATCTCCTTCCTTCCCCATCTCCTTCCTCCCAACCCCTTTCAACCCCCTCTCCTTCCTTCTCCCCCTCTCCTTCCCCCCTGTCCTTCCACCCATTCCTTCCCCCCACTCCTTCCCCCTCTCTTCCCCCCTCTCCTTCCCCATCTCCTTCCTTCCCCCTCTCCTTCCCCCTCTCCTTCCCCCCATCTCCTTCCCCATCTCCTTCCTTCCCCTTCCTACCCCCTCTCCTTCCTTACCCCTTCCTTCCCCCCTCTCCTTCCCCCCTCTCCTTCACCCCCATCGCCTTCCTTCCCCCTCTCTTTCCCCCCTCCTTCTTTCCCCCCTTCCCCCCCCTTCCTTCCCCCACTCCTTCCCCCCTCTCATTCCCCCCCTCTCCTTCCCCTGCATCTCCTTCCTTGCCCCCTCCTTCCCCCTCTCCTTCCCCCATCTCTTTCCTACCCCTCTTCCCCCACGCTCCTTCCCCCACTGTCCTTCCCCCCTCCTTTCACCCCTCTCTCCTTCCTTAACCCCCTTTCCTTCCCCCTCCTTCCTCCCCTCCTTCCCCATCTCCTTCCTTCCCCCTTCCTTCCCCCCTCCTTCCCCCATCTCCTTCCTTCCCCCTTGCTTCCCTCCCTCCATCCCCCCTCTCCTTCCTTCCCGGCTCTTTCCTTCCCCCTCTCGCCTTCCCCCCTCTCTCCTCCTCCTTCCTTCCCCGCCCTCTCCTTCCACCCTCTCTCCGTCCCTCTTCCTTACCCCACCTCTCCTTCCCCCATCTCCTACCTTCCCCCTCTCCTTCCCCCCTCTCCTTCCTTCTCCCCATCTCCTTCCTTCCCCCAACTCCTTCCCCCTCTCCTTCCCCCTTCCTTCCCCCTTCCTTCACCCCTCTCCTTCCCCCCTCTCTCCTTCCCCTAACTTCCCCCCTTCCCCCATCTCCTTCCTTCCCCCTTCCTTTCCCCTCTACTTCCGTCCTCCTTCATCATCCCCCCTCCTTCCCCCATCTCCTTCCTTCCCCCCTCTCCTTCCCCATCTCCTTCTTTCCCCCTTCCTTCCCCAACCTCCTTCCCCCATCTCCTTCCTTCCCCCTCTCTCCTTCCTTCCCCCTTCCTTCCCCCCTTCCCCCATCTCCTTCCTTCTGCCCCTCTCCTTCCCCCATCTCTTTCCTGCCCCCTTCCTTCCCCCCATCTCCTTCCCCCAATCCCCTTCCTTCCCCTTCCTTCCCCACCCACCTTCCCTCCATCTCCTTCATTCCCCCTTCCTTCCCCTCCTCTCCTTACTTCCCCATTCCTTCCCCCATCTCCTTCCTTCCCCCTTGCTTACCGCCCTCCTTCCCCCAATCTCCTTCCTTCCCCCTTCCTTCCCCCCCCTTCCTTCCCCCTTCCTTCCCCCTCTCCTTCCCCCCCTCCTTCACCCCTCTCTCCTTCCCCCCTCCTTCCCCTGCATCTCCTTCCTTCCCCCCCTTCCCCCCCTCCTCCCCCATATCCTTTCTTCCCACCTTCCCCCACTGTCCTTCCCCCCTCTCCTTCCCCCCTCCTTCCTTCCCTCTTCCTTCCCCCCTCCTTCCCCCTTCTTCCCTCCCATCTCCTTCCTTTCACCCCTCTCCTTCCCCCACTCCTTCCTTCCCCCCTCCTTTCACCCCTCTCTCCTTCCTTACCCCCCTTTCCTTCCCCCCTCCTTCCCCCTCCTTCCCCCTCTCCTTCCTTCCCCCTTCCTTCGCCCCCTTCTACCCCCTCTCCTTCCTTCCCCCTTCCCTACCTCCCTCCTTCCCCCTTTCCCTCCCCCCTGACCTTCCCCCTCTCTCTTTCCCCAATCTCCTTCCTTCCACCCATCTCCATCCTTCCCCACTCTCCTTCCCCCCTGTCCTTCCCCCTCTCTCTTTCCCCAACTCCTTCCTTCCCCCCTCTCCTACCTTCCCCTCCTCCTTCCCCCATCTCCTTCCTTTTGCCTTCCTTCCCCCTCTCATTCCGTCCTCCTTCCTTCCCCCTCCTTCCCCCCCATCTGCTGCTTTTCCCCCTCTACTTCCCCCCATTTCCTTCCTCCCCCTCCCTCACCCCCTCTCCTTCCTTCCCCCCCTCCTTCACCCCCCTCTCCTTCCATCTCTCCCATCTCTGTCCTTCCCCCATCTCCTTCTTTCCCCCTCTCCTTCCTTCCCCCCCTCATTCCCCCCTTCCTTCCCCCTCTCCTCCCCCCTCTCCTTCCCCCTTCCTTCCCCCTCTCCTTCCTTCCCCCTTCCTTCCCCCTCTCCTTCCTTCCCCCCTCCTTCCCCCTTCTCCTTCCCCCATCTCCTGCCTTCCCCCTCTCCTTCCTCCATCTCCTGCCTTCCCCCCTCTCCTTCCCCCATCTCCTTCCTTCCCCCTCTCCTTCCTCCCCCCTCGTTCCCTCCTCCCTCCTTCCTCCATACTTCTCCTTCCTTCCCCCTTCGTTCCCCCCCTCTTTCCCTCTCTCCTTCCTTCTCCCCCTCTCCATCCCCCCTCTCCTTCCCCCTCCTTCCTTCCCCCCGACTCCTTCCCCCCCTCATCCCCCATCCTTTCCCCCATCTCCTTCCTTCCGCCCCCTCT
>NW_027311157.1:30000-34468 GCF_047496795.1 Chiloscyllium punctatum | reverse complement strand
CTTTTCAACTTTCCCTTACGGTACTTGTTGACTATCGGTCTCGTGCCAGTATTTAGCCTTAGATGGAGTTTACCACCCGCTTTGGGCTGCATTCACAAGCAACCCGACTCCAAGAAGACGCGATCTCGACCCGCCTCTCACCGCCACTGGCCTCACACCGTCCTCAGGCTAGGCCTCGATCAGGAGGACTGGGGCGACTGGGCACCGTCGAAGAAAGCGCTTCTGTACGCCACATTTCCCTCGCCCGTCAAGCGAGCGGGGATTCGGCGCTGGGCTCTTCCCTGTTCACTCGCAGTTACTAAGGGAATCCTTGTTAGTTTCTTTTCCACCGCTTAGTAATATGCTTAAATTCAGCGGGTTGTCGCGTCTGATCTGAGGTCGTACCCAGAGTCAGAGGATGGCCAGGCCGCACCGCCAGCGTGCGAATCCCCCGCACCACCTCTTAGTGGGCCGGCAACGTCTCACCGCGGACGGGAGTTTGGCCGACGCCGCGACGGTCAGAGAGCCAGCCACCCGCACGTCGCTCACCACCCTTGGCCAGCGATGGTGTCGACGAGTGGCCGCCCCTGCCGCCTCCAGCGCCGCCGCGTCCACGCGCGGGGACGTGCTCGGCGCAATTCCACGGGACCGGAGACCCTCCCCCGTCCACGGCGGGAGGCGAAACTCGGAAGTGCCGGCTGCTTACTCGAGCGGAAGGGTCAGCCTGATTCCTGCCTTGCCGGAGGCCCGGTCGCGGGGGTGACGACCCGCCGCCCGGGACGTGCGAGGCACCAGCAGACAGAGACTGCCCGACGGTCAGAGAGAGGGAGAGAGGAGTGCCGAGGCTCAAGTGGCGAACGGTCGCGCAGGCACGCCACGCACATCGATCGCCAGCCGCGGAACGGCACGGCCTTCAGTGGGGCCGGCGGGCGACGCCGCTCCTGAACCCAGCGGCCCCGAGTCGGACGAGTTGAGGAAGGCACGCCGACGGTGACAGGGTACGGAAGACACAGCGGTGGCCTTCTGGCGACTTGGCCCCCGACAGCCCGACGTTCCGCCGTCCTCCCGATGGCCAGGAGGACCGTGCGGGGGTCGGCCGACGGCGTGGTAGGTGTGCCTGCACGGTGACGGAGCACACACCACGCCCGCCAACCCCTCCGTACCTCCCGAGACCGGTGGCAGGACGGAGCGGAAAACGTGCGGACTGAACGGGAGAGCCAAGAGCCAGCGATCCACGCGCGTGCGACCGTCCAAGTCACAGCGTTCGACGAAAACCTCCTCCCTCGGCCAGGCACTCGGCGCCAGCAGGGGAGACAGGATCAGACGCCCCGCCGGCCACTTAAGGCCGAGGACGAACCACGAGACGGGCGGCTGCAGCAGCGGGCGGCCTGCAGCTCCCAGCACTCTCAATCGATCAACCATCGAGTCGGGTCAGCGTGTCAAACCGGCGAGCTCCACGGTCAGGCCGGCGGCGCACCAGCACCGGACCTCCGCGGCTCCCTTCACTCTTTCCACTGCCAGCCAACCGAGAGACGGACCCAATGCGGACGTGCAGAGCTTAGGCAGACCCCCCACTGGAGGCTCAACACTTCGTGGCAGCTCCGTGTCCCAGAGACCAGGAGGGTTGGCACACACACACAGTGTGAACCACCGACAGCCATTCTGGGACCGGTGACAGCCGTGCTGGCCCCACTGCCACGACACAGACGGACGCCAGGCCGCGCTCCCCGGCGGGGGGATGGCGTCGAGCCTGACGAACGGAATGTGCAGGGTGGGGGGGAAAGGCCAAGCGCTCCGACGCCGGAGGGCTCCGGAGTCTGAACTTAGGGGGACAAAGAGGACGGGTCCTCTGCGACACCCCAGCCGCGCTCTCGCCAGCCAAGGCGAGTGCGATTGATTGCCAAACGACCCTCAGACAGGCGTGGCCCCGGGAAGAACCCGGGGCCGCAAAGTGCGTTCAAAGTGTCGATGATCAATGTGTCCTGCAATTCACATTAATTCTCGCAGCTAGCTGCGTTCGTCATCGACGCACGAGCCGAGTGATCCACCGTCAAGAGTTGTCTGAGTTTGTTTTAGGTCTCTCCCTCGCCAGAGGAAAGCGACCCGGACCGCACATACGCTCCCCACCTTGAGCTACAGCCACCTGCACGCCGGCGTGCGGGCGGAGCAGGGTGGCGTGAAGCGATGGGGAGCACCATCCTGGTGCGGCCCGCAGAAACATACGTCTATTGGGGGGAGGAGGACAGGGCGCCCAAGAGGCGATGCGTGCCCCAACGCACCGCAGCGACGGAGGCAGGATCACCGCCACCATGTCGCCCGCCTAGTATCACGAGGCGTGCAGCAGCTTTGCCCTAGGAAAAGCAGAGGCGGGAACGGGCACCGGCCATCGGTTCGGCAGCGTCACTGACGCGTGCACGTGGCGGCGTGTCGGCGAGCGGACTTCCTGCGAGGAGGCGGGGGCGGCACTCGCCCGAGCAGACGCCCGCCCGGCCCAGCCACCGCCGAGGTGGACTGGGAGTCGCGGCAACGGCTCGTCATACTCGTTCCCACACTCACAGCGCAGCTTGCCCGCAAGCCACCGACCACCGATCGACGCCAGGCGCCCCGACCGAGAGCGGGATCGCTCGTTCGCCCTGCTGGCAGTTCGCTGGGGATCACTACTGCACGGAGCTCGGAGACCGACGGGCGGCAACTCGAGAGTCTTTAAACCACCACCCCCATCCCGCAAGTGCAAAGAGGCTGTATACGCACAGACGGGTGAGGGGAATAGGTACCCCGTCGGGTTTGAAGGGAGCGTGACTAGATAGCAACGATGTAAACCCAGCCGATTTGGGAGCGAAAGACCGGCGCCTGCATCACCGGCTTCGTTTCCCGTGGCTGGAGAGTACACCGAAACCCTCCGTCTGTCGCGAGCTCCCGACGACGCGGTGCCGCCAAGCAGCAGGGCCGGACCTGGTGTGGCTCCCCTCGTCGATCACAGACCGGTCGGCACTACTGACGAGACGGTGGAACGGGCTTCGCCCCTTGTGACGAAGGGTGATGCGAACCCGCCCGCCCGCGTGCGTTCGGGGTGGACTCGGCAAACGGAGATTTGAAATCGGAAAGTGTCCTCCTGCCCCGCGCAGGTAGGCGCCCAACAGTTGTGGGGGGTTTGGCGGTGACCACGGCTGCAGGGCCTGCTACCCCGACGAGCTCTCCTGCTGGCCCCGAAACCACCCTCGCGAGACAAGTTGAAACGGAAACGGGCGTACCCCCAAGCCGACGATCCTTTCTTATTTGTTACTTTTTTTTTCACTTGCTCGAGTTGTGGCGATTTGGCGGTGACCACGGCTGCAGGGCCTGCTACCCCGACGAGCTCTCCTGCTGGCCCCGAAACCACCCTCGCGAGACAAGTTGAAACGGAAACGGGCGTACCCCCAAGCCGACAGAGATCCTTTCTTATTTGTTACTTTTTTTTTTCACTTGCTCGAGTTGTGGGGGTTTGGCGGTGACCACGGCTGCAGGGCCTGCTACCCCGACGAGCTCTCCTGCTGGCCCCGAAACCACCCTCGCGAGACAAGTTGAAACGGAAACGGGCGTACCCCCAAGCCGACGATCCTTTCTTATTTGTTACTTTTTTTTTTCACTTGCTCGAGTTGTGGGGGTTTGGCGGTGACCACGGCTGCAGGGCCTGCTACCCCGACGAGCTCTCCTGCTGGCCCCGAAACCACCCTCGCGAGACAAGTTGAAACGGAAACGGGCGTACCCCCAAGCCGACGATCCTTTCTTATTTGTTACTTTTTTTTTCACTTGCTCGAGTTGTGGGGGTTTGGCGGTGACCACGGCTGCAGGGCCTGCTACCCCGACGAGCTCTCCTGCTGGCCCCGAAACCACCCTCGCGAGACAAGTTGAAACGGAAACGGGCGTACCCCCAAGCCGACGATCCTTTCTTATTTGTTACTTTTTTTTTCACTTGCTCGAGTTGTGGGGGTTTGGCGGTGACCACGGCTGCAGGGCCTGCTACCCCGACGAGCTCTCCTGCTGGCCCCGAAACCACCCTCGCGAGACAAGTTGAAACGGAAACGGGCGTACCCCCAAGCCGACAGAGATGCTTTCGCTCCTGTTACTTTTTTTTTCACTTGCTCGAGTTGTGGGGGTTTGGCGGTGACCACGGCTGCAGGGCCTGCTACCCCGACGAGCTCTCCTGCTGGCCCCGAAACCACCCTCGCGAGACAAGTTGAAACGGAAACGGGCGTACCCCCAAGCCGACAGAGATCCTTTCGTACTTGAACCAACACAAAGTTTGTCACGTTTTATTTTTACGAGTGATCGACCGTCAAGATTTGTCTCTGAGTTTGCTTAAGGTCTCTCCCTCGCCAGAGGAAAGCCACCCGGACCGCACATACACTCCCCACCTTTAGCAGCAGCCACCTGCACGCCGGCGTGCGGGCGGAGCAGGGTGGCGTGAAGCTGTGGGGAGCACCAGCCTGGTGCGGCCCGCAGAGACATA
>NW_027311157.1:10000-25000 GCF_047496795.1 Chiloscyllium punctatum | reverse complement strand
CGGTCGTGCGGCGCGCGAGGTCTGCTCTCTTCACAAGAGGCTTTATTAGGGAGTGCTAAGGCAAGGTTCTGTGCCCTCCACCCTCATCGCAACACCCATGGGAGCCTCCGGTCGTCAATAGACCGCCGCACCGGCCTCTGACTGACTCTCAGAATGGACGGAAAGAGCCGGGTAAGCCTTTCAAAAGATTCGACCACGTGCCGAAAACTTTAGACTTCCGTGAGCTCTCCGGCTTGCACCGAGACCCGAAGTCGACGTGCTAAGCACCACGGGACCCCTTTCGCCTGCAGGTCCCGAGCCGCCTTTATTTGCTGTTACGAGCATCGTGTGCCCCATACCTGCGTGACGAGCACCGCAGGGCGGCAGAGCCATCGCACTTGGCCGGGTGGCAGAGGAGGACCAGACTATTCACAGATAGCGGCCCAACGACTCCCAGAGCCGGTCGTGCGGCGCGCGAGGTCTGCTCTCTTCACAAGAGGCTTTATTAGGGAGTGCTAAGGCAAGGTTCTGTGCCCTCCACCCTCATCGCAACACCCATGGGAGCCTCCGGTCGTCAATAGACCGCCGCACCGGCCTCTGACTGACTCTCAGAATGGACGGAAAGAGCCGGGTAAGCCTTTCAAAAGATTCGACCACGTGCCGAAAACTTTAGACTTCCGTGAGCTCTCCGGCTTGCACCGAGACCCGAAGTCGACGTGCTAAGCACCACGGGACCCCTTTCGCCTGCAGGTCCCGAGCCGCCTTTATTTGCTGTTACGAGCATCGTGTGCCCCATACCTGCGTGACGAGCACCGCAGGGCGGCAGAGCCATCGCACTTGGCCGGGTGGCAGAGGAGGACCAGACTATTCACAGATAGCGGCCCAACGACTCCCAGAGCCGGTCGTGCGGCGCGCGAGGTCTGCTCTCATCACAAGAGGCTTTAGGGAGTGCTCAGGCAAGGGTCAGCCCGCAGCCTTCCTGGCAACACCCAGGGGAACCAGGCCACTCGCGTCTCTCGCCTTCATTTTCGACACGAGCGCCTGCGGAGGGCCACCACCCCCTCCGATTGTCAAGAGACCTCCGCAC
The DNA here is from genome assembly GCF_047496795.1 of Chiloscyllium punctatum. NCBI lineage: Eukaryota > Metazoa > Chordata > Chondrichthyes > Orectolobiformes > Hemiscylliidae > Chiloscyllium > Chiloscyllium punctatum. The sequence continues at coordinate 23,934 of NW_027311157.1, read as the reverse complement.
CGGCCTCTGACTTACTCTCAGAATGGACGGAAAGAGCCGGGTAAGCCTTTGAAAAGATTCGACCACGTGCCGAAAACTTTAGACTTCCGTGAGCTCTCCGGCTTGCACCGAGACCCGAAGTCGACGTGCTTAGCACCACGGGACCCCTTTCGCCTGCAGGTCCCGAGCCGCCTTTTATTTTTGTTACGAGTATCGTGTTCCCCAAACCTGGGTGACGAGCACCGCAGGGCGGCAGAGCCATCGCGCTTGTCCGGGTGGCAGAGGAGGACCAGACTATTCACAAATAGCGGCCCAACGACTCCCAGAGCCGGTCGTGCGGCAGGCGAGGTCTGCTCTCATCACAAGAGGCTTTAGGGAGTGCTCAGGCAACGGTCAGCCCGCAGCCTTCTTGGCAACACCCAAGGGAACCAGGCCACTCGCGTCTCTCGCCTTCATTTTGGACACGAGCGCCTGTGGAGGGACGGCCGGAGTCAACGTGGGGTTTGCCCGCCCTCCAATAGTGTCAAAAGACCGCCGCACAAGTCTCTGACTGACTCTTAGAACAGACAGAAAGAGTTTGTCAAATCTGTCAAAAAATTGACAAAGTGTCAAAAATTCGACTTCCAAGAGCTCTCCGGCATGCACTCATACCTGTCATTAAAGTGCTATGCCCGTGGAACCGTTTTTCGGATGCCTTTCAGAACGGTCCCGCGCCGCCATTTTGTTCTAAAAATCGTGTTCCCATATATCTCCGGGTACCCCGCCAACCTCACTGCGGAAAAACTACAAGTGGCACTGAATGGGTCTGAATTCCAAATTTGACTGCATCGGTCTGGAACTCGGTCCGGTCAAAACCGTTTGGATTTTTCTCGGTCCGGACTTCCGCGACAGACAAAGTTAAAGTTTTCGGGCTGCAGGCACAAAACGACAGCTGGCCATTTGCCGGGCTCAATTCACCCAATTCCTCCGGCACTTCGGAGCACATGTTCGGTGTAAGTTTGCGAATCTTTCCCGATGCTGCAGCATTTTCCTCCGCTGACACTTAGAATATTTTTCACACTTTGCTGAAAATTTTTCTAAGTGTTTTTTTCCAAGTTTTCCTGGTTACTGATTTCTTCTTTTTAAACATTTTTCTAAGTTTTTCTGGTTACTGATTTCTTCTTTTTAAACATTTTTCGCAGTTTGTCTGGTTACTGATTTCTTCTTTTTAAACATTTTTCGCCGTTTTTCTGGTTACTGATTTCTTCTTTTTAAACATTTTTCGCCGTTTTTCTGGTTACTCATTTCTTCTTTTTAAACATTTTTCTAAGTTTTTCTGGTTACTGATTTCTTCTTTTTAAACATTTTTCTAAGTTTTTCTGGTTACTCATTTCTTCTTTTTAAACATTTTTCTAAGTTTTTCTGGTTACTCACTTCTTCTTTTTAAACATTTTTCTAAGTTTTTCTGGTTACTGATTTCTTCTTTTTAAACATTTTTCGCCGTTTTTCTGGTTACTGATTTCTTCTTTTTAAACATTTTTCTAAGTTTTTCTGGTTACTCATTTCTTCTTTTTAAACATTTTTCGCCGTTTTTCTGGTTACTGATTTCTTCTTTTTAAACATTTTTCTAAGTTTTTCTGGTTACTGATTTCTTCTTTTTAAACATTTTTCTAAGTTTTCCTGGTTACTCATTTCTTCTTTTTAAACATTTTTCTAAGTTTTCCTGGTTACTCATTTCTTCTTTTTAAACATTTTTCTAAGTTTTCCTGGTTACTGATTTCTTCTTTTTAAACATTTTTCGCAGTTTTTCTGGTTACTGATTTCTTCTTTTTAAACATTTTTCTAAGTTTTTCTGGTTACTGATTTCTTCTTTTTAAACATTTTTCTAAGTTTTTCTGGTTACTCACTTCTTCTTTTTAAACATTTTTCTAAGTTTTTCTGGTTACTCACTTCTTCTTTTGAAACATTTTTCTAAGTTTTTCTGGTTACTGATTTCTTCTTTTTAAACATTTTTCGCAGTTTGTCTGGTTACTGATTTCTTCTTTTTAAACATTTTTCGCCGTTTTTCTGGTTACTGATTTCTTCTTTTTAAACATTTTTCTAAGTTTTTCTGGTTACTCACTTCTTCTTTTTAAACATTTTTCTAAGTTTTTCTGGTTACTGATTTCTTCTTTTTAAACATTTTTCGCAGTTTTTCTGGTTACTGATTTCTTCTTTTTAAACATTTTTCTAAGTTTTTCTGGTTACTGATTTCTTCTTTTTAAACATTTTTCTAAGTTTTTCTGGTTACTCACTTCTTCTTTTTAAACATTTTTCTAAGTTTTCCTGGTTACTGATTTCTTCTTTTTAAACATTTTTCGCAGTTTTTCTGGTTACTGATTTCTTCTTTTTAAACATTTTTCTAAGTTTTTCTGGTTACTGATTTCTTCTTTTTAAACATTTTTCTAAGTTTTTCTGGTTACTCACTTCTTCTTTTTAAACATTTTTCTAAGTTTTCCTGGTTACTGATTTCTTCTTTTTAAACATTTTTCGCAGTTTGTCTGGTTACTGATTTCTTCTTTTTAAACATTTTTCGCAGTTTTTCTGGTTACTGATTTCTTCTTTTTAAACATTTTTCTAAGTTTTTCTGGTTACTGATTTCTTCTTTTTAAACATTTTTCTAAGTTTTTCTGGTTACTGATTTCTTCTTTTTAAACATTTTTCTAAGTTTTTCTGGTTACTCACTTCTTCTTTTTAAACATTTTTCTAAGTTTTTCTGGTTACTCACTTCTTCTTTTGAAACATTTTTCTAAGTTTTTCTGGTTACTGATTTCTTCTTTTAAACATTTTTCGCAGTTTGTCTGGTTACTGATTTCTTCTTTTTAAACATTTTTCGCCGTTTTTCTGGTTACTGATTTCTTCTTTTTAAACATTTTTCTAAGTTTTTCTGGTTACTCACTTCTTCTTTTTAAACATTTTTCTAAGTTTTTCTGGTTACTGATTTCTTCTTTTTAAACATTTTTCGCAGTTTTTCTGGTTACTGATTTCTTCTTTTTAACATTTTTCTAAGTTTTTCTGGTTACTGATTTCTTCTTTTTAAACATTTTTCTAAGTTTTTCTGGTTACTCACTTCTTCTTTTTAAACATTTTTCTAAGTTTTCCTGGTTACTGATTTCTTCTTTTTAAACATTTTTCGCAGTTTGTCTGGTTACTGATTTCTTCTTTTTAAACATTTTTCGCAGTTTTTCTGGTTACTGATTTCTTCTTTTTAAACATTTTTCTAAGTTTTTCTGGTTACTGATTTCTTCTTTTTAAACATTTTTCTAAGTTTTTCTGGTTACTCACTTCTTCTTTTTAAACATTTTTCTAAGTTTTTCTGGTTACTCACTTCTTCTTTTGAAACATTTTTCTAAGTTTTTCTGGTTACTGATTTCTTCTTTTTAAACATTTTTCGCAGTTTGTCTGGTTACTGATTTCTTCTTTTTAAACATTTTCGCCGTTTTTCTGGTTACTGATTTCTTCTTTTTAAACATTTTTCTAAGTTTTTCTGGTTACTCACTTCTTCTTTTTAAACATTTTTCTAAGTTTTTCTGGTTACTGATTTCTTCTTTTTAAACATTTTTCGCAGTTTTTCTGGTTACTGATTTCTTCTTTTTAAACATTTTTCTAAGTTTTTCTGGTTACTGATTTCTTCTTTTTAAACATTTTTCTAAGTTTTTCTGGTTACTGACTTCTTCTTGTTAAACATTTTCTAAGTTTTCCTGGTTACTGATTTCTTCTTTTTAAACATTTTTCGCAGTTTGTCTGGTTACTGATTTCTTCTTTTTAAACATTTTTCGCAGTTTTTCTGGTTACTGATTTCTTCTTTTTAAACATTTTTCTAAGTTTTTCTGGTTACTGATTTCTTCTTTTTAAACATTTTTCTAAGTTTTTCTGGTTACTCACTTCTTCTTTTTAAACATTTTTCTAAGTTTTTCTGGTTACTCACTTCTTCTTTTGAAACATTTTTCTAAGTTTTTCTGGTTACTGATTTCTTCTTTTTAAACATTTTTCTAAGTTTTTCTGGTTACTGATTTCTTCTTTTTAAACATTTTTCGCAGTTTGTCTGGTTACTGATTTCTTCTTTTTAAACATTTTTCGCCGTTTTTCTGGTTACTGATTTCTTCTTTTTAAACATTTTTCTAAGTTTTTCTGGTTACTCACTTCTTCTTTTTAAACATTTTTCTAAGTTTTTCTGGTTACTGATTTCTTCTTTTTAAACATTTTTCGCAGTTTTTCTGGTTACTGATTTCTTCTTTTTAAACATTTTTCTAAGTTTTTCTGGTTACTGATTTCTTCTTTTTAAACATTTTTCTAAGTTTTTCTGGTTACTCACTTCTTCTTTTAAACATTTTTCTAAGTTTTCCTGGTTACTGATTTCTTCTTTTTAAACATTTTTCGCAGTTTGTCTGGTTACTGATTTCTTCTTTTTAAACATTTTTCGCAGTTTTTCTGGTTACTGATTTCTTCTTTTTAAACATTTTTCTAAGTTTTTCTGGTTACTCACTTCTTCTTTTATAACATTTTTCTAAGTTTTCCTGGTTACTGATTTCTTCTTTTTAAACATTTTTCTAAGTTTTCCTGGTTACTGATTTCTTCTTTTTAAACATTTTTCTAAGTTTTTCTGGTTACTCATTTCTTCTTTTTAAACATTTTTCGCAGTTTTTCTGGTTACTGATTTCTTCTTTTTAAACATTTTCCTAAGTTTTCCTGGTTACTGATTTCTTCTTTTTAAACATTTTTCTAAGTTTTCCTGGTTACTCATTTCTTCTTTTTGATCATTTTTCTAAGTTTTCCTGGTTACTGATTTCTTCGTTTTGAACATTTTTCTAAGTTTTCCTGGTTACTCACTTCTTCTTTTCAAACATTTTTCTTCGTTTTTCTGTTTACTCATTTAGCACTTTCAGGCACTTTCCGATCATTTCCTCGTTCCCGATTTCACCCTTTAAAACGCTTTCGGGCATTTCCCTAAGTTTTGCGGTTCACTCGTTTGGGACTCACTGACACCTTCTCTAGCTTCCCTGCTCACTTTTTTCGTACTGTTGAGAAAATTCGAACCCTTTCCTTAACTATGCCGGTTACTGACTTCACCGCTTCAGACCCTTGTCCCGTAATGAAAGATACCATTTCCCACCGTGGGAAATGCACGAAAATCGGACTGAACACGGGGGAGGCTCCCCCCTCGAAGGCGAGACCGTCGGCAGAACCGCCGGGTCAAACCCGGCTGAGCTACCCGGCTTACAAGTCTCAAAGTCGGTATGAGCAGTCACGTCCACCCCCATTCCCTTTTGGACCACTTCCCACGGTTCCAAATGCATGAAAATCGGCCTGTACACGGGGGAGGCACCCGCCTCGAAGACGAGACCGTCGGCAGAACCGCCGGGTCAAACCCGGCTGAGCTACCCGGCTCGGAAGCGCCAAAGTCGGGTTGAGCAGTCACATTCACTCCCATCCCCTTTTGGGCAACTTCCCACGGTTGGAAATGCATGGAAATCGGACTGAACACGGGGGAGGCTCCCCCCTCGAAGGCGAGACCGTCGGCAGAACCGCCGGATCAAACCCGGCTGAGCTACCCGGCTTACAAGTCTCAAAGTCGGTATGAGCAGACACGTCCACCCCCATTCCCTTTTGGACCACTTCCCACGGTTCGAAATGCATGAAAATCGGCCTGTATACGGGGGAGGCACCCGCCTCGAAGACGAGACCGTCGGCAGAACCGCCGGGTCAAACCCGGCTGAGCTACCCGGCTCGGAAGCGCCAAAGTCGGGTTGAGCAGTCACATTCACTCCCATCCCCTTTTGGGCAACTTCCCACGGTTGGAAATGCATGGAAATCGGACTGAACACGGGGGAGGCTCCCCCCTCGAAGGCGAGACCGTCGGCAGAACCGCCGCAGAACCGCCGGATCAAACCCGGCTGAGCTACCCGGCTTACAAGTCTCAAAGTCGGTATGAGCAGACACGTCCACCCCCATTCCCTTTTGGACCACTTCCCACGGTTCGAAATGCATGAAAATCGGCCTGTATACGGGGGAGGCACCCGCCTCGAAGACGAGACCGTCGGCAGAACCGCCGGGTCAAACCCGGCCGGGCTACCCGGGTTAGAAGCCCTAGAGTCGGGTTGAGCAGTCACAATCACTCCCATCCCCTTTTGAACCTGTTCCCACCGTTGGAAATGCACGAAAAATCGGCCTGTACACGGGGAGGCTCCCCCCTCGAAGGCGAGACCGTCGGCAGAACCGCCGGGTCAAACCCGGCTGAGCTACCCGGCTTACAAGTCTCGAAGTCGGGTTGAGCAGTCACATTTCACTCCCATCGACTTTTGGGCAACTTCCCACCGTTGCAAATGCATGAAAATCGGCCTGTACACGGGGGAGGCACCCCGCCTCGAAGTCGAGACCGTCGGCAGAACCGCCGGGTCCAACCCGGCTGAGCTACCCGGCTTACAAGTCTCAAAGCCGGGTTGGGCAGTCACGTTCACCCCCCATTCCCTTTTGGATCACTTCCCACGGTTCGAAATGCACGAAAACCGGCCTGTACACGGGGGAGGGTCCGCCCTCGAAGGCGAGACCGTCGGCAGAACCGCCGGGTCAAACCTGGCTGAGCTACCCGGCTTACAAGTCTCAAAGTCGGGTTGAGCAGTCACGTTCACTCCCATCGACTTTTAGACCACTTCCCACGGTTCGAAATGCACGAAAATCGGCCTGTACACGGGGGAGGCACCCGCCTCGAAGACGAGACCGTCGGCAGAACCGCCGGGTCAAACCCGGCCGAGCTACCCGGCTTAAAAGTCTCAAAGTCGGTATGAGCAGTCACATTCACCCCCATTCCCTTTTGGACCACTTCCCACGGTTGGAAATGCATGAAAATCGGCCTGGACACGGGGGAGGCTCCCCCCTCGATGACGAGACCGTCGGCAGAACCGCCGGAACAAACCCGGCTGAGCTACCCGGCTTACAAGTCTCAAAGTCGGTATGAGCAGACACGTCCACCCCCATTCCCTTTTGGACCACTTCCCACCGTTGGAAATGCACGAAAATCGGCCTGTACACGGGGGAGGCACCGGCCTCGAAGACGAGACCGTCGGCAGAACCGCCGGGTCAAACCCGGCTGAGCTACCCGGCTTACAAGTCTCAAAGTCGGGTTGAGCAGTCACATTCACTCCCATCGACTTTTGGGCAACTTCCCACGGTTCGAAATGCACAAGATTCGGCCTGAACACGGGGGACGCTCCCCCCTCGAAGGCGAGACCGTCGGCAGACCCGCCGGGTCAAACCCGGCTGAGCTACCCGGCTCGGAAGCGCCAAAGTCGGTATGAGCAGTCACGTTCACTCCCATCCCCTTTTGGACCGCTTCCCACGGTACGAAATGCATGAAAATCGGCCTGTACACGGGGGAGGCACCCGCCTCGAAGACGAGACCGTCGGCAGAACCGCCGGGTCAAACCCGGCTGAGCTACCCGGCTTACAAGTCTCAAAGTCGGGTTGAGCAGTCACATTCACTCCCATCGACTTTTGGGCAACTTCCCACGGTTCGAAATGCACAAAATTCGGCCTGAACACGGGGGACGCTCCCCCCTCGAAGGCGAGACCGTCGGCAGAACCGCCGGGTCAAACCCGGCTGAGCTACCCGGCTTAAAAGTCTCAAAGTCGGTATGAGCAGTCACATTCACCCCCATTCCCTTTTGGACCACTTCCCACGGTTGGAAATGCATGAAAATCGGCCTGGACACGGGGGAGGCTCCCCCCTCGATGACGAGACCGTCGGCAGAACCGCCGGAACAAACCCGGCTGAGCTACCCGGCTTACAAGTCTCAAAGTCGGTATGAGCAGACACGTCCACCCCCATTCCCTTTTGGACCACTTCCCACCGTTGGAAATGCACGAAAATCGGCCTGTACACGGGGGAGGCACCGGCCTCGAAGACGAGACCGTCGGCAGAACCGCCGGATCAAACCCGGCCGAGCTACCCGGGTTAGAAGCCTCAGAGTCGGGTTGAGCAGTCACGTCCACCCCCATTCCCTTTTGGACCACTTCCCACGGTTCGAAATGCACGAAAATCGGCCTGTACACGGGGGAGGGAGCCGCCTCGAAGACGAGACCGTCGGCAGAACCGCCGGTTCAAACCCGGCTGAGCTACCAGGCTCGGAAGCGCCAAAGTCGGGTTGAGCAGTCACATTCACTCCCATCCCCTTGTGGGCAACTTCCCACCGTTGCAAATGCATGAAAATCGGCCTGTACACGGGGGAGGGAGCCGCCTCGAAGACGAGACCGTCGGCAGAACCGCCGGATCAAACCCGGCTGAGCTACCAGGCTCGGAAGCGCCAAAGTCGGTATGAGCAGTCACATTCACTCCCATCCCCTTTTGGGCCACTTCCCACGGTTCGAAATGCACGAAAATCGGACTGAACACGGGGGAGGCTCCCCCCTCCAAAACGAGACCATCGGCAGAATCGACGGGTCAAACCCGGCCGAGCTACCCGGGTTAGAAGCCTCAAAGTCGGGTTGAGCAGTCACGTCCACCCCCATCCCCTTTTGGACCACTTCCCACGGTTCGAAATGCACGAAAATCGGCCTGTACACGGGGGAGGCACCCGCCTCGAAGACGAGACCGTCGGCAGACCCGCCGGATCAAACCCGGCCGAGCTACACGGCTTACAAGTCTCAATGTCGGTATGAGCAGTCACGTCCACCCCTATTCCCTTTTGGACCACTTCCCACGGTACGAAATGCATGAAAATCGGCCTGTACACGGGGGAGGCACCCGCCTCGAAGACGAGACCGTCGGCAGAACCGCCGGGTCAAACCCGGCTGAGCTACCCGGCTCGGAAGCGCCAAAGTCGGGTTGAGCAGTCACATTCACTCCCATCGACTTTTGGGCAACTTCCCACGGTTCGAAATGCACAAAATTCGGCCTGAACACGGGGGACGCTCCCCCCTCGAAGGCGAGACCGTCGGCAGAACCGCCGGGTCAAACCCGGCTGAGCTACCCGGGTCGGAAGCGCCAAGGTCGGTATGAGCAGTCACATTCACTCCCATCCCCTTTTGGACCGCTTCCCACGGTTTGAAATGCACGAAAATCGGCCTGTACACGGGGGAGGCTCCGCCCTCGAAGGCGAGACCGACGGCAGAACCGCCGGGTCAAACCCGGCCGGGCTACCCGGGTTAGAAGCCTCAGAGTCGGGTTGAGCAGTCACATTCACCCCCATCCCCTTTTGAACCTCTTCCCACCGTTGGAAATGCACGAAAATCGGCCTGTACACGGGGGAGGCGCCCCTCTCGAAGGCGAGACCGACGGCAGAACCGCCGGGTCAAACCCGGCCGAGCTACCCGGGTTAGAAGCCTCAGAGTCGGGTTGAGCAGTCACATTCACCCCCATTCCCTTTTGGACCACTTCCCACGGTACGAAATGCATGAAAATCGGCCTGTACACGGGGGAGGCACCCGCCTCGAAGACGAGACCGTCGGCAGAACCGCCGGGTCAAACCCGGCTGAGCTACCCGGGTCGGAAGCGCCAAGGTCGGTATGAGCAGTCACATTCACTCCCATCCCCTTTTGGACCGCTTCCCACGGTTTGAAATGCACGAAAATCGGCCTGTACACGGGGGAGGCTCCGCCCTCGAAGGCGAGACCGACGGCAGAACCGCCGGGTCAAACCCGGCCGGGCTACCCGGGTTAGAAGCCTCAGAGTCGGGTTGAGCAGTCACATTCACCCCCATCCCCTTTTGAACCTCTTCCCACCGTTGGAAATGCACGAAAATCGGCCTGTACACGGGGGAGGCCCCCCTCTCGAAGACGAGACCGTCGGCAGACCCGCCGGATCAAACCCGGCCGAGCTACACGGCTTACAAGTCTCGATGTCGGTATGAGCAGTCACGTCCACCCCCATTCCCTTTTGGACCACTTCCCACGGTACGAAATGCATGAAAATCGGCCTGTACACGGGGGAGGCACCCGCCTCGAAGACGAGACCGTCGGCAGAACCGCCGGGTCAAACCCGGCTGAGCTACCCGGCTCGGAAGCGCCAAAGTCGGGTTGAGCAGTCACATTCACTCCCATCCCCTTTTGGGCCACTTCCCACGGTTCGAAATGCATGAAAATCGGCCTGTACACGGGGACGCTCCCCCCTCGAAGGCGAGGCCGTCGGCAGAACCGCCGGGTCAAACCCGGCTGAGCTACCCGGGTTAGATGCCTCAAAGTCGGGTTGAGCAGTCACATTCACCCCCATCCCCTTTCGGCCCCTTCCCACGGTTGGAAATGCATGAAAATCGGCCTGTACACGGTGGGCGCTCCCCCCTCGAAGGTGAGACCTTCGGCAGAACCGCCGGGTCAAATCCTGCCGAGCTACCCGCGTTAGAGGTCTCAATGTCGGCTTCAGCAGTCACATTCAATCCCATTCCCGTTTGGACCTCTTCCCGCCGATGGAAATGCACAAAATTCGGCCTGAACACGCGGGACGCTCCCCCCTCGAAGGCGAGACCGTCGCCAGAACCGCCGGGTCAAATCCGGCTGAGCTACCCGCGTTACAGGTCTCAAAGTCGGGTTGAGCAGTCACGTTCACCCCCATCCCCTTTCGGACCCCTTCCCACGGTTGGAAATGCATGAAAATCGGCCTGTACACGGTGGGCGCTCCCCCCTCGAAGGTGAGACCTTCGGCAGAACCGCCGGGTCAAATCCGGCCGAGCTACCCGCGTTAGAGGTCTCAATGTCGGCTTCAGCAGTCACATTCAATCCCATTCCCGTTTGGACCTCTTCCCGCCGATGGAAATGCACAAAATTCGGCCTGAACACGCGGGAGGCTCCCCCCTCGAAGGTGAGACCTTCGGCAGAACCGCCGGGTCAAATCCGGCCGAGCTACCCGCGTTAGAGGTCTCAATGTCGGCTTCAGCAGTCACATTCAATCCCATTCCCGTTTGGACCTCTTCCCGCCGATGGAAATGCACAAAATTCGGCCTGAACACGCGGGACGCTCCCCCCTCGAAGGCGAGACCGTCGCCAGAACCGCCGGGTCAAATCCGGCCGAGCTACCCGCGTTAGAGGTCTCAATGTCGGCTTCAGCAGTCACATTCAATCCCATTCCCTTTTGGAACACTTCCCGCCGTTAACAATGCACGATATTCGGCCTGAACACGCGGGACGCTCCCCCCTCGAAGGTGAGACCTTCGGCAGAACCGCCGGGTCAAATCCTGCCGAGCTACCCGCGTTAGAGGTCTCAATGTCGGCTTCAGCAGTCACATTCAATCCCATTCCCGTTTGGACCTCTTCCCGCCGATGGAAATGCACAAAATTCGGCCTGAACACGCGGGGCGCTCCCCCCTCGAAGGCGAGACCGTCGCCAGAACCGCCGGGTCAAATCCGGCTGAGCTACCCGCGTTACAGGTCTCAAAGTCGGCTTCAGCAGTCACATTCAATCCCATTCCCTTTTGGAACACTTCCCGCCGTTAACAATGCACGATATTCGGACTGAACACGGGGGCCGGTCCGCCCTCGAAGTCAACACCGTCCGCAGAACCGCCGGGGCAAATCCGGCTGAGCTACCCCGCCCCCGAACACTCAAAGTCCCTCTGAAGCCTTGCATTCGCCTCCTTGGAAAATTGACGTCAAACATTACCAAAATCGGGGGCACGAGCACTAAAGCTAAGTCTCACCCTTTCCCTATCCCTAACCAGGAACCGAACGCCCACCCTCAGCCTCACACCAACGCCGGTGCCACTCCAGACAGACACACCCTTCAAAACCACACCCATCCGGCCATGCAACTCAAAAAGGGTCCAAATTCAGAAACACCCCCTTCAAAAGGCACTCCATCCTCGGCCACACCACCGGGACATGCTCCCCTCGGCGATAATTAAGCCCCCACCACTATTTGAAGCCAACCGCAGCCGCAACTCGAACGGAGAAATCAGTAACCAATTCAAAAAATGCGCTTGGTTACTGATTTCTACTGAGCCGAAAAAATTCTAAGTGTCGGTGGTTACTGATTTATACCAACCCGAAAATATTCTAAGTGTCGGTGGTTACTGATTTATACCAACCCGAAAAAATTCTAAGTGTCAGTGGTTACTGATTTATACCAACTCGAAAAAATTCTAAGTGTCAGTGGTTACTGATTTATACCAACCCGAAAATATTCTAAGTGTCAGTGGTTACTGATTTGTACCGACCCGAAAATATTCTAAGTGTCAGTGGTTACTGATTTATACCAACCCGAAAAAATTCTAAGTGTCAGTGGTTACTGATTTATACCAAGTCGAAAAAATTCTAAGTGTCAGTGGTTACTGATTTATACCAACCCGAAAATATTCTAAGTGTCAGTGGTTACTGATTTATACCAACTCGAAAAAATTCTAAGTGTCAGTGGTTACTGATTTATACCGACCCGAAAAAATTCTAAGTGTCAGTGGTTACTGATTTATACCAACTCGAAAATATTCTAAGTGTCGGTGGTTACTGATTTATACCAACCCGAAAAAATTCTAAGTGTCAGTGGTTACTGATTTATACCAACTCGAAAAAATTCTAAGTGTCGGTGGTTACTGATTTATACCAACTCGAAAATATTCTAAGTGTCGGTGGTTACTGATTTATACCAACCCGAAAATATTCTAAGTGTCAGTGGTTACTGATTTATACCAACTCGAAAAAATTCTAAGTGTCAGTGGTTACTGATTTATACCAACTCGAAAATATTCTAAGTGTCGGTGGTTACTGATTTATACCAACCCGAAAATATTCTAAGTGTCAGTGGTTACTGATTTATACCAACTCGAAAAAATTCTAAGTGTCAGTGGTTACTGATTTATACCAACTCGAAAATATTCTAAGTGTCGGTGGTTACTGATTTATACCAACCCGAAAATATTCTAAGTGTCAGTGGTTACTGATTTGTACCGACCCGAAAAAATTCTAAGTGTCAGTGGTTACTGATTTATACCAACCCGAAAATATTCTAAGTGTCGGTGGTTACTGATTTATACCAACCCGAAAATATTCTAAGTGTCAGTGGTTACTGATTTATACCAACTCGAAAAAATTCTAAGTGTCAGTGGTTACTGATTTATACCAACTCGAAAATATTCTAAGTGTCAGTGGTTACTGATTTGTACCAACCCGAAAATATTCTAAGTGTCGGTGGTTACTGATTTATACCAACCCGAAAATATTCTAAGTGTCAGTGGTTACTGATTTATACCAACTCGAAAATATTCTAAGTGTCGGTGGTTACTGATTTATACCAACCCGAAAATATTCTAAGTGTCAGTGGTTACTGATTTATACCAAGTCGAAAATATTCTAAGTGTCAGTGGTTACTGATTTATACCAACTCGAAAAAATTCTAAGTGTCAGTGGTTACTGATTTATACCAACTCGAAAATATTCTAAGTGTCGGTGGTTACTGATTTATACCAACCCGAAAATATTCTAAGTGTCAGTGGTTACTGATTTATACCAACTCGAAAAAATTCTAAGTGTCAGTGGTTACTGATTTATACCAACTCGAAAATATTCTAAGTGTCGGTGGTTACTGATTTATACCAACCCGAAAATATTCTAAGTGTCAGTGGTTACTGATTTGTACCGACCCGAAAAAATTCTAAGTGTCAGTGGTTACTGATTTATACCAACCCGAAAATATTCTAAGTGTCGGTGGTTACTGATTTATACCAACCCGAAAATATTCTAAGTGTCAGTGGTTACTGATTTATACCAACTCGAAAAAATTCTAAGTGTCAGTGGTTACTGATTTATACCAACTCGAAAATATTCTAAGTGTCAGTGGTTACTGATTTGTACCAACCCGAAAATATTCTAAGTGTCGGTGGTTACTGATTTATACCAACCCGAAAATATTCTAAGTGTCAGTGGTTACTGATTTATACCAACTCGAAAAAATTCTAAGTGTCAGTGGTTACTGATTTATACCAACTCGAAAATATTCTAAGTGTCAGTGGTTACTGATT
>NW_027311157.1:0-5000 GCF_047496795.1 Chiloscyllium punctatum | reverse complement strand
CGCGGGGGTGACGACCCGCCGCCCGGGACGTGCGAGGCACCAGCAGACAGAGACTGCCCGACGGTCAGAGAGAGGGAGAGAGGAGTGCCGAGGCTCAAGTGGCGAACGGTCGCGCAGGCACGCCACGCACATCGATCGCCAGCCGCGGAACGGCACGGCCTTCAGTGGGGCCGGCGGGCGACGCCGCTCCTGAACCCAGCGGCCCCGAGTCGGACGAGTTGAGGAAGGCACGCCGACGGTGACAGGGTACGGAAGACACAGCGGTGGCCTTCTGGCGACTTGGCCCCCGACAGCCCGACGTTCCGCCGTCCTCCCGATGGCCAGGAGGACCGTGCGGGGGTCGGCCGACGGCGTGGTAGGTGTGCCTGCACGGTGACGGAGCACACACCACGCCCGCCAACCCCTCCGTACCTCCCGAGACCGGTGGCAGGACGGAGCGGAAAACGTGCGGACTGAACGGGAGAGCCAAGAGCCAGCGATCCACGCGCGTGCGACCGTCCAAGTCACAGCGTTCGACGAAAACCTCCTCCCTCGGCCAGGCACTCGGCGCCAGCAGGGGAGACAGGATCAGACGCCCCGCCGGCCACTTAAGGCCGAGGACGAACCACGAGACGGGCGGCTGCAGCAGCGGGCGGCCTGCAGCTCCCAGCACTCTCAATCGATCAACCATCGAGTCGGGTCAGCGTGTCAAACCGGCGAGCTCCACGGTCAGGCCGGCGGCGCACCAGCACCGGACCTCCGCGGCTCCCTTCACTCTTTCCACTGCCAGCCAACCGAGAGACGGACCCAATGCGGACGTGCAGAGCTTAGGCAGACCCCCCACTGGAGGCTCAACACTTCGTGGCAGCTCCGTGTCCCAGAGACCAGGAGGGTTGGCACACACACACAGTGTGAACCACCGACAGCCATTCTGGGACCGGTGACAGCCGTGCTGGCCCCACTGCCACGACACAGACGGACGCCAGGCCGCGCTCCCCGGCGGGGGGATGGCGTCGAGCCTGACGAACGGAATGTGCAGGGTGGGGGGGAAAGGCCAAGCGCTCCGACGCCGGAGGGCTCCGGAGTCTGAACTTAGGGGGACAAAGAGGACGGGTCCTCTGCGACACCCCAGCCGCGCTCTCGCCAGCCAAGGCGAGTGCGATTGATTGCCAAACGACCCTCAGACAGGCGTGGCCCCGGGAAGAACCCGGGGCCGCAAAGTGCGTTCAAAGTGTCGATGATCAATGTGTCCTGCAATTCACATTAATTCTCGCAGCTAGCTGCGTTCGTCATCGACGCACGAGCCGAGTGATCCACCGTCAAGAGTTGTCTGAGTTTGTTTTAGGTCTCTCCCTCGCCAGAGGAAAGCGACCCGGACCGCACATACGCTCCCCACCTTGAGCTACAGCCACCTGCACGCCGGCGTGCGGGCGGAGCAGGGTGGCGTGAAGCGATGGGGAGCACCATCCTGGTGCGGCCCGCAGAAACATACGTCTATTGGGGGGAGGAGGACAGGGCGCCCAAGAGGCGATGCGTGCCCCAACGCACCGCAGCGACGGAGGCAGGATCACCGCCACCATGTCGCCCGCCTAGTATCACGAGGCGTGCAGCAGCTTTGCCCTAGGAAAAGCAGAGGCGGGAACGGGCACCGGCCATCGGTTCGGCAGCGTCACTGACGCGTGCACGTGGCGGCGTGTCGGCGAGCGGACTTCCTGCGAGGAGGCGGGGGCGGCACTCGCCCGAGCAGACGCCCGCCCGGCCCAGCCACCGCCGAGGTGGACTGGGAGTCGCGGCAACGGCTCGTCATACTCGTTCCCACACTCACAGCGCAGCTTGCCCGCAAGCCACCGACCACCGATCGACGCCAGGCGCCCCGACCGAGAGCGGGATCGCTCGTTCGCCCTGCTGGCAGTTCGCTGGGGATCACTACTGCACGGAGCTCGGAGACCGACGGGCGGCAACTCGAGAGTCTTTAAACCACCACCCCCATCCCGCAAGTGCAAAGAGGCTGTATACGCACAGACGGGTGAGGGGAATAGGTACCCCGTCGGGTTTGAAGGGAGCGTGACTAGATAGCAACGATGTAAACCCAGCCGATTTGGGAGCGAAAGACCGGCGCCTGCATCACCGGCTTCGTTTCCCGTGGCTGGAGAGTACACCGAAACCCTCCGTCTGTCGCGAGCTCCCGACGACGCGGTGCCGCCAAGCAGCAGGGCCGGACCTGGTGTGGCTCCCCTCGTCGATCACAGACCGGTCGGCACTACTGACGAGACGGTGGAACGGGCTTCGCCCCTTGTGACGAAGGGTGATGCGAACCCGCCCGCCCGCGTGCGTTCGGGGTGGACTCGGCAAACGGAGATTTGAAATCGGAAAGTGTCCTCCTGCCCCGCGCAGGTAGGCGCCCAACAGTTGTGGGGGGTTTGGCGGTGACCACGGCTGCAGGGCCTGCTACCCCGACGAGCTCTCCTGCTGGCCCCGAAACCACCCTCGCGAGACAAGTTGAAACGGAAACGGGCGTACCCCCAAGCCGACGATCCTTTCTTATTTGTTACTTTTTTTTTCACTTGCTCGAGTTGTGGCGATTTGGCGGTGACCACGGCTGCAGGGCCTGCTACCCCGACGAGCTCTCCTGCTGGCCCCGAAACCACCCTCGCGAGACAAGTTGAAACGGAAACGGGCGTACCCCCAAGCCGACAGAGATCCTTTCTTATTTGTTACTTTTTTTTTTCACTTGCTCGAGTTGTGGGGGTTTGGCGGTGACCACGGCTGCAGGGCCTGCTACCCCGACGAGCTCTCCTGCTGGCCCCGAAACCACCCTCGCGAGACAAGTTGAAACGGAAACGGGCGTACCCCCAAGCCGACGATCCTTTCTTATTTGTTACTTTTTTTTTTCACTTGCTCGAGTTGTGGGGGTTTGGCGGTGACCACGGCTGCAGGGCCTGCTACCCCGACGAGCTCTCCTGCTGGCCCCGAAACCACCCTCGCGAGACAAGTTGAAACGGAAACGGGCGTACCCCCAAGCCGACGATCCTTTCTTATTTGTTACTTTTTTTTTCACTTGCTCGAGTTGTGGGGGTTTGGCGGTGACCACGGCTGCAGGGCCTGCTACCCCGACGAGCTCTCCTGCTGGCCCCGAAACCACCCTCGCGAGACAAGTTGAAACGGAAACGGGCGTACCCCCAAGCCGACGATCCTTTCTTATTTGTTACTTTTTTTTTCACTTGCTCGAGTTGTGGGGGTTTGGCGGTGACCACGGCTGCAGGGCCTGCTACCCCGACGAGCTCTCCTGCTGGCCCCGAAACCACCCTCGCGAGACAAGTTGAAACGGAAACGGGCGTACCCCCAAGCCGACAGAGATGCTTTCGCTCCTGTTACTTTTTTTTTCACTTGCTCGAGTTGTGGGGGTTTGGCGGTGACCACGGCTGCAGGGCCTGCTACCCCGACGAGCTCTCCTGCTGGCCCCGAAACCACCCTCGCGAGACAAGTTGAAACGGAAACGGGCGTACCCCCAAGCCGACAGAGATCCTTTCGTACTTGAACCAACACAAAGTTTGTCACGTTTTATTTTTACGAGTGATCGACCGTCAAGATTTGTCTCTGAGTTTGCTTAAGGTCTCTCCCTCGCCAGAGGAAAGCCACCCGGACCGCACATACACTCCCCACCTTTAGCAGCAGCCACCTGCACGCCGGCGTGCGGGCGGAGCAGGGTGGCGTGAAGCTGTGGGGAGCACCAGCCTGGTGCGGCCCGCAGAGACATACATCTATTGGTTGAAAAAAAACAGGGCGCCCAAGAGGCGATGCGTGCCCCAACGCACCGCAGCGACGGAGGCAGGATCACCGCCACCATGTCGCCCGCGGAGTATCACGAGGCGTGCAGCAGCTTTGCCCTAGGAAAAGCAGAGGCGGGAACGGGCACCGGCCATCGGTTCGGCAGCGTCACTGACGCGTGCACGTGGCGGCGTGACGGCGAGCGGGCTTCCTGCGAGGAGGCGGGGGCGGCACTCGCCCGAGCAGACGCCCGCCCGGCCCAGCCACCGCCGAGGTGGACTGGGAGTCGCGGCAACGGCTCGTCATACTCGTTCCCACACTCACAGCGCAGCTCGTCCGCAAGCCACCGACCACCGATCGACGCCAGGCGCCCCGACCGAGAGCGGGATCGCTCGTTCGCCCTGCTGGCAGTTCGCTGGGGATCACTACTGCACGGAGCTCGAGGACCGACGGGCGGCAACTCGAGAGTCTTTAAACCACCACCCCCATCCCGCAAGTGCAAAGAGGCTGTCTACGCACAGACGGGTGAGGGGAATAGGTACCCCGTGGGGTTTGAAGGGAGCGTGACTAGATAGCAACGATGTAAACCCAGCCGATTTGGGAGCGAAAGACCGGCGCCTGCATCACCGGCTTCGTTTCCCGTGGCTGGAGAGTACACCGAAACCCTCCGTCTGTCGCGAGCTCCCGACGACGCGGTGCCGCCAAGCAGCAGGGCCGGACCTGGTGTGGCTCCCCTCGTCGATCACAGACCGGTCGGCACTACTGACGAGACGGTGGAACGGGCTTCGCCCCTTGTGACGAAGGGTGATGCGAACCCGCCCGCCCGCGTGCGTTCGGGGTGGACTCGGCAAACGGAGATTTGAAATCGGAAAGTGTCCTCCTGCCCCGCGCAGGTAGGCGCCCAACAGTTGGGGGGGTTTGGCGGTGACCACGGCTGCAGGGCCTGCTACCCTGACGAGCTCTCCTGCTGGCCCCGAAACCACCCCCGCGAGACAAGGTGAATCGGAAACGGGCGTACCCCCAAGCCGATAATGATCCTTCCGCAGGTTCACCTACGGAAACCTTGTTACGACTTTTACTTCCTCTAGATAGTCAAGTTTGATCGTCTTCTCGGCGCTCCACCAGGGCCTTGTCCGACACCGGCGGGGCCGATCCGAGGACCTCACTAAACCATCCAATCGGTAGTAGCGACGGGCGGTGTGTACAAAGGGCAGGGACTTAATCAACGCGAGCTTATGACCCACACTTACTGG
>NW_027311156.1:0-32500 GCF_047496795.1 Chiloscyllium punctatum | reverse complement strand
ATCCTGGTAAATCTCTCCCAGTCCCAGGGTAACATCCTGGTAAATCTCTCCCAGTCCCAGGCTAACATCCTGGTAAATCTCTCCCAGTCCCAGGGTAACATCCTGGTAAATCTCTCCCAGCCCCAAAGGGTAACATCCTGGTAAATCTCTGCCAGTCCCAGGGTAACATCCTGGTAAATCTCTCCCAGTCCCAAAGGGTAACATCCTGGTAAATCTCTGCCAGTCCCCAAAGGGTAACATCCTGGTAAATCTCTCCCATCCCCCAAAGGGTAACATCCTGGTAAATCTCTCCCAGTCCCAAAGGGTAACATCCTGGTAAATCTCTCCCAGTCCCAAAGGGTAACATCCTGGTAAATCTCTCCCAGTCCCAAAGGGTAACATCCTGGTAAATCTCTCCCAGTCCCAGGGTAACATCCTGGTAAATCTCTCCCAGCCCCAGGGTAACATCCTGGTAAATCTCTCCCAATCCCCAGGGTAACATCCTGGTAAATCTCTCCCAGTCCCAGGGTAACATCGTGGTAAATCTCTCCCAGCCCCAGGGTAACATCCCGGTAAATGTCTCCCAGTCCCAAAGGCTAACATCCTGGTAAATCTCTCCCAGTCCCAGGGTAACATCCTGGTAAATCTCTCCCAGTCCCAAAGGGTAACATCCTGGTAAATCTCTCCCAGTCCCAAAGGGTAACATCCTGGTAAATCTCTCCCAGTCCCCAAAGGGTAACATCCTGTTAAATCTCTCCCAGTCCCAGGCTAACATCCTGGTAAATCTCTCCCAGTCCCAGGGTAACATCCTGGTAAATCTCTCCCAGTCCCAAAGGGTAACATCCTGGTAAATCTCTCCCAGTCCCAAAGGGTAACATCCTGGTAAATCTCTCCCAGCCCCAGGGTAACATCGTGGTAAATCTCTCCCAGTCCCAAAGGGCAACATCCTGGTAAATCTCTCCCAGCCCCAGGGTAACATCGTGGTAAATCTCTCCCAGCCCCAAAGGGTAACATCCTGGTAAATCTCTCCCAGCCCCAGGGTAACATCCTGGTAAATCTCTCCCAGTCCCCAAAGGGCAACATCCTGGTAAATCTCTCCCTGTCCCCAAAGGGTAACATCCTGGTAAATCTCTCCCAGTCCCAAAGGGTAACATCCTGGTAAATCTCTCCCAGCCCCAAAGGGTAACATCCTGGTAAATCTCTCCCAGTCCCAAAGGGTAACATCCTGGTAAATCTCTCCCAGTCCCCAAAGGGTAACATCCTGGTAAATCTCTCCCAGTCCCCAAAGGGTAACATCCTGGTAAATCTCTCCCAGTCCCAAAGGGTAATATCCTGGTAAATCTCTCCCAGCCCCAGGGTAACGTCCTGGTAAATCTCTCCCAGTCCCAGGGTAACATCCTGGTAAATCTCTCCCAGCCCCAAAGGGTAATATCCTGGTAAATCTCTCCCAGTCCCAAAGGGTAACATCCTGGTAAATCTCTCCCAGCCCCCAAAGGGTAACATCCTGGTAAATCTCTCCCAACCCCAGGGTAACATCCTGGTAATTCTCTCCCAGCCCCAGGGTAACATCCTGGTAAATCTCTCCCAGCCCCAAAGGGTAACATCCTGGTAAATCTCTCCCAACCCCATGGTAACATCCTGGTAAATCTCTCCCAGCCCCAGGGTAACATCCTGGTAAATCTCTCCCAGCCACAGGGTAACATCCTGGTAAATCTCTCCCAGTCCCCAAAGGGTAACATCCTGGTAAATCTTTCCCAACCCCAGGGTAACATCCTGGTAAATCTCTCCCAGCCACAGGGTAACATCCTGGTAAATCTCTCCCAGCCCCAAAGGGTAACATCCTGGTAAATCTCTCCCAACCCCAGGGTAACATCCTGGTAAATCTCTCCCAGTCCCCAAAGGGTAACATCCTGGTAAATCTCTCCCAGCCCCCAAAGGGTAACATCCTGGTAAATCTCTCCCAACCCCAGGGTAACATCCTGGTAAATCTCTCCCAGTCCCAGGGTAACATCCTGGAAAATCTCTCCCAGCCCCAGGGTAACATCCTGGTAAATCTCTCCCAGTCCCCAAAGGGTAACATCCTGGTAAATCCCTCCCAGCCCCAAAGGGTAACATCCTGGTAAATCTCTCCCAGCCCCAAAGGGTAACATCCTGGTAAATCTCTCCCAACCCCATGGTAACACCCTGGTAAATCTCTCCCAGCCCCAGGGTAACATCCTGGTAAATCTCTCCCAGCCACAGGGTAACATCCTGGTAAATCTCTCCCATCCCCCAAAGGGTAACATCCTGGTAAATCTTTCCCAACCCCAGGGTAACATCCTGGTAAATCTCTCCCAGTTCCAAAGGGTAACATCCTGGTAAATCTCTCCCAGCCCCAGGGTAAAATCCTGGTAAATCTCTCCCAGCCCCAAAGGGTAACATCCTGGTAAATCTCTCCCAGTCCCAGGGTAACATCCTGGTAAATCTCTCCCAGCCCCAAAGGGTAACATCCTGGTAAATCTCTCCCAGTCCCAGGGTAACATCCTGGTAAATCTCTCCCAGTCCCCAAAGGGTAACATCCTGGTAAATCTCTCCCAACCCCAGGGTAACATCCTGGTAAATCTCTCCCAGCCCCAAAGGGTAACATCCCGTTAAATCTCTCCCAGTCCCAGCGTGACATCCTGGAAAATCTCTCCCAGTCCCAGGGTGAGATCCTGGTAAATCCCTCCCAGCCCCAGGGTAACATCCTGGTAAATCTCTCCCAGTCCCAGGGTAACATCCTGGTAAATCCCTCCCAGCCCCAGGGTAACATCCTGGTAAATCTCTCCCAGTCCCAGGGTAACATCCTGGTAAATCTCTCCCAGTCCCAGGGTAACATCCTGGTAAATCTCTCCCAGCCCCAAAGGGTAACATCCTGGTAAATCTCTCCCAGTCCCAGGGTAACATCCTGGTAAATCTCTCCCATCCCCAAAGGGTAACATCCTGGTAAATCTCTCCCAGCCCCAGGGTAACATCCTGGTAAATCTCTCCCAGTCCCAGGGTAACATCCTGGTAAATCTCTCCCAGTCCCAAAGGGTAACATCCTGGTAAATCTCTCCCAGTCCCAAAGGGTAACATCCTGGTAAATCTCTCCCAGTCCCAGGGTAACATCCTGGTACATCTCTCCCAGTCCCAAAGGGTAACATCCTGGTAAATCTCTCCCAGTCCCAAAGGGTAACATCCTGGTAAATCTCTCCCAGTCCCCAAAGGGTAACATCCTGGTAAATCTCTCCCAGTCCCAGGGTAACATCCTGGTAAATCTCTCCCAGTCCCAGGGTAACATCCTGGTAAATCTCTCCCAGCCCCAAAGGGTAACATCCTGGTAAATCTCTCCCAGTCCCAAAGGGTAACATCCTGGTAAATCTCTCCCAGTCCCAAAGGGTAACATCCTGGTAAATCTCTCCCAGTCCCAGGGTAACATCCTGGTAAATCTCTCCCAGCCCCAGGGTAACATCCTGGTAAATCTCTCCCAGTCCCAAAGGGTAACATCCTGGTAAATCTCTCCCAGCCCCAGGGTAACATCCTGGTAAATCTCTCCCAGTCCCAGGGTAACATCCTGGTAAATCTCTCCCAGTCCCAAAGGGTAACATCCTGGTAAATCTCTCCCAGTCCCAGGGTAACATCCTGGTAAATCTCTCCCAGTCCCAAAGGGTAACATCCTGGTAAATCTCTCCCAGTCCCAGGGTAACATCCTGGTAAATCTCTCCCAGTCCCCAAAGGGTAACATCCTGGTAAATCTCTCCCAGTCCCAGGCTAACATCCTGGTAAATCTCTCCCAGTCCCAGGGTAACATCCTGGTAAATCTCGCCCAGTCCCAAAGGGTAACATCCTGGTAAATCTCTCCCAGTCCCAAAGGGTAACATCCTGGTAAATCTCTCCCAGCCCCAGTGTAACATCCTGGTAAATCTCTCCCAGTCCCAAAGGGTAACATCCTGGTAAATCTCTCCCAGTCCCAAAGGGCAACATCCTGGTAAATCTCTCCCAGCCCCAGGGTATCATCGTGGTAAATCTCTCCCAGCCCCAAAGGGCTACATCCTGGTAAATCTCTCCCAGCCCCAGGGTAACATCGTGGTAAATCTCTCCCAGCCCCAAAGGGTAACATCCTGGTAAATCTCTCCCAGTCCCCAAAGGGCAACATCCTGGTAAATCTCTCCCTGTCCCCAAAGGGTAACATCCTGGTAAATCTCTCCCAGTCCCAAAGGGTAACATCCTGGTAAATCTCTCCCAGCCCCAAAGGGTAACATCCTGGTAAATCTCTCCCAGTCCCAAAGGGTAACATCCTGGTAAATCTCTCCCAGTCCCCAAAGGGTAACATCCTGGTAAATCTCTCCCAGTCCCCAAAGGGTAACATCCTGGTAAATCTCTCCCAGTCCCCAAAAGGTAACATCCTGGTAAATCTCTCCCAGTCCCCAAAGGGTAACATCCTGGTAAATCTCTCCCAGCCCCAAAGGGTAACATCCTGGTAAATCTCTCCCAGTCCCCAAAGGGTAACATCCTGGTAAATCTCTCCGAGTCCCAAAGGGTAACATCCTGGTAAATCTCTCCCAGTCCCAAAGGGTAACATCCTGGTAAATCTCTCCCAGTCCCCAAAGGGTAACATCCTGGTAAATCTCTCCCAGTCCCCAAAGGGTAACATCCTGGTAAATCTCTCCCAGTCCCCAAAAGGTAACATCCTGGTAAATCTCTCCCAGTCCACAAAGGGTAACATCCTGGTAAATCTCTCCCAGTCCCAGGGTAACATCCTGGTAAATCTCTCCCAGTCCCAAAGGGTAACATCCTGGTAAATCTCTGCCAGTCCCAGGGTAACATCCTGGTAAATCTCTCCCAGTCCCAAAGGGTAACATCCTGGTAAATCTCTCCCAGTCCCAAAGGGTAACATCCTGGTAAATCTCTCCCAGCCCCAGTGTAACATCCTGGTAAATCTCTCCCAGTCCCCAAAGGGTAACATCCTGGTAAATCTCTCCCAGTCCCAAAGGGTAACATCCTGGTAAATCTCTCCCAGTCCCAAAGGGTAACATCCTGGTAAATCTCTCCCAGTCCCCAAAGGGTAACATCCTGGTAAATCTCTCCCAGTCCCAGGCTAACATCCTGGTAAATCTCTCCCAGTCCCAAAGGGTAACATCCTGGTAAATCTCTCCCAGTCCCAGGGTAACATCCTGGTAAATCTCGCCCAGTCCCAAAGGGTAACATCCTGGTAAATCTCTCCCAGTCCCAAAGGGTAACATCCTGGTAAATCTCTCCCAGTCCCAAAGGGCAACATCCTGGTAAATCTCTCCCAGCCCCAGGGTAACATCGTGGTAAATCTCTCCCAGCCCCAAAGGGCTACATCCTGGTAAATCTCTCCCAGCCCCAGGGTAACATCGTGGTAAATCTCTCCCAGCCCCAAAGGGTAACGTCCTGGTAAATCTCTCCCAGTCCCAGGGTAACATCCTGGTAAATCTCTCCCATCCCCAAAGGGTAACATCCTGGTAAATCTCTCCCAGCCCCAGGGTAACATCCTGGTAAATCTCTCCCAGTCCCAGGGTAACATCCTGGTAAATCTCTCCCAGTCCCAAAGGGTAACATCCTGGTAAATCTCTCCCAGTCCCAAAGGGTAACATCCTGGTAAATCTCTCCCAGTCCCAGGGTAACATCCTGGTACATCTCTCCCAGTCCCAAAGGGTAACATCCTGGTAAATCTCTCCCAGTCCCAAAGGGTAACATCCTGGTAAATCTCTCCCAGTCCCAGGGTAACATCCTGGTAAATCTCTCCCAGTCCCAGGGTAACATCCTGGTAAATCTCTCCCAGCCCCAAAGGGTAACATCCTGGTAAATCTCTCCCAGTCCCAAAGGGTAACATCCTGGTAAATCTCTCCCAGTCCCAAAGGGTAACATCCTGGTAAATCTCTCCCAGTCCCAGGGTAACATCCTGGTAAATCTCTCCCAGCCCCAGGGTAACATCCTGGTAAATCTCTCCCAGTCCCAGGCTAACATCCTGGTAAATCTCTCCCAGTCCCAGGGTAACATCCTGGTAAATCTCGCCCAGTCCCAAAGGGTAACATCCTGGTAAATCTCTCCCAGTCCCAAAGGGTAACATCCTGGTAAATCTCTCCCAGTCCCAGGGTAACATCCTGGTAAATCTCTCCCAGTCCCAAAGGGTAACATCCTGGTAAATCTCTCCCAGTCCCAGGGTAACATCCTGGTAAATCTCTCCCAGTCCCCAAAGGGTAACATCCTGGTAAATCTCTCCCAGTCCCAGGGTAACATCCTGGTAAATCTCTCCCAGTCCCAAAGGGTAACATCCTGGTAAATCTCTGCCAGTCCCAGGGTAACATCCTGGTAAATCTCTCCCAGTCCCAAAGGGTAACATCCTGGTAAATCTCTCCCAGTCCCAAAGGGTAACATCCTGGTAAATCTCTCCCAGCCCCAGTGTAACATCCTGGTAAATCTCTCCCAGTCCCCAAAGGGTAACATCCTGGTAAATCTCTCCCAGTCCCAAAGGGTAACATCCTGGTAAATCTCTCCCAGTCCCAAAGGGTAACATCCTGGTAAATCTCTCCCAGTCCCCAAAGGGTAACATCCTGGTAAATCTCTCCCAGTCCCAGGCTAACATCCTGGTAAATCTCTCCCAGTCCCAAAGGGTAACATCCTGGTAAATCTCTCCCAGTCCCAGGGTAACATCCTGGTAAATCTCGCCCAGTCCCAAAGGGTAACATCCTGGTAAATCTCTCCCAGTCCCAAAGGGTAACATCCTGGTAAATCTCTCCCAGTCCCAAAGGGCAACATCCTGGTAAATCTCTCCCAGCCCCAGGGTAACATCGTGGTAAATCTCTCCCAGCCCCAAAGGGCTACATCCTGGTAAATCTCTCCCAGCCCCAGGGTAACATCGTGGTAAATCTCTCCCAGCCCCAAAGGGTAACGTCCTGGTAAATCTCTCCCAGTCCCAGGGTAACATCCTGGTAAATCTCTCCCATCCCCAAAGGGTAACATCCTGGTAAATCTCTCCCAGCCCCAGGGTAACATCCTGGTAAATCTCTCCCAGTCCCAGGGTAACATCCTGGTAAATCTCTCCCAGTCCCAAAGGGTAACATCCTGGTAAATCTCTCCCAGTCCCAAAGGGTAACATCCTGGTAAATCTCTCCCAGTCCCAGGGTAACATCCTGGTACATCTCTCCCAGTCCCAAAGGGTAACATCCTGGTAAATCTCTCCCAGTCCCAAAGGGTAACATCCTGGTAAATCTCTCCCAGTCCCAGGGTAACATCCTGGTAAATCTCTCCCAGTCCCAGGGTAACATCCTGGTAAATCTCTCCCAGCCCCAAAGGGTAACATCCTGGTAAATCTCTCCCAGTCCCAAAGGGTAACATCCTGGTAAATCTCTCCCAGTCCCAAAGGGTAACATCCTGGTAAATCTCTCCCAGTCCCAGGGTAACATCCTGGTAAATCTCTCCCAGCCCCAGGGTAACATCCTGGTAAATCTCTCCCAGTCCCAAAGGGTAACATCCTGGTAAATCTCTCCCAGCCCCAGGGTAACATCGTGGTAAATCTCTCCCAGCCCCAAAGGGTAACGTCCTGGTAAATCTCTCCCAGTCCCAGGGTAACATCCTGGTAAATCTCTCCCATCCCCAAAGGGTAACATCCTGGTAAATCTCTCCCAGCCCCAGGGTAACATCCTGGTAAATCTCTCCCAGTCCCAGGGTAACATCCTGGTAAATCTCTCCCAGTCCCAAAGGGTAACATCCTGGTAAATCTCTCCCAGTCCCAAAGGGTAACATCCTGGTAAATCTCTCCCAGTCCCAGGGTAACATCCTGGTACATCTCTCCCAGTCCCAAAGGGTAACATCCTGGTAAATCTCTCCCAGTCCCAAAGGGTAACATCCTGGTAAATCTCTCCCAGTCCCAGGGTAACATCCTGGTAAATCTCTCCCAGTCCCAGGGTAACATCCTGGTAAATCTCTCCCAGCCCCAAAGGGTAACATCCTGGTAAATCTCTCCCAGTCCCAAAGGGTAACATCCTGGTAAATCTCTCCCAGTCCCAAAGGGTAACATCCTGGTAAATCTCTCCCAGTCCCAGGGTAACATCCTGGTAAATCTCTCCCAGCCCCAGGGTAACATCCTGGTAAATCTCTCCCAGTCCCAAAGGGTAACATCCTGGTAAATCTCTCCCAGCCCCAGGGTAACATCCTGGTAAATCTCTCCCAGTCCCAGGGTAACATCCTGGTAAATCTCTCCCAGTCCCAAAGGGTAACATCCTGGTAAATCTCTCCCAGTCCCAGGGTAACATCCTGGTAAATCTCTCCCAGTCCCAAAGGGTAACATCCTGGTAAATCTCTCCCAGTCCCAGGGTAACATCCTGGTAAATCTCTCCCAGTCCCCAAAGGGTAACATCCTGGTAAATCTCTCCCAGTCCCAGGCTAACATCCTGGTAAATCTCTCCCAGTCCCAGGGTAACATCCTGGTAAATCTCGCCCAGTCCCAAAGGGTAACATCCTGGTAAATCTCTCCCAGTCCCAAAGGGTAACATCCTGGTAAATCTCTCCCAGCCCCAGTGTAACATCCTGGTAAATCTCTCCCAGTCCCAAAGGGTAACATCCTGGTAAATCTCTCCCAGTCCCAAAGGGCAACATCCTGGTAAATCTCTCCCAGCCCCAGGGCATCATCGTGGTAAATCTCTCCCAGCCCCAAAGGGCTACATCCTGGTAAATCTATCCCAGCCCCAGGGTAACATCGTGGTAAATCTCTCCCAGCCCCAAAGGGTAACATCCTGGTAAATCTCTCCCAGTCCCCAAAGGGCAACATCCTGGTAAATCTCTCCCTGTCCCCAAAGGGTAACATCCTGGTAAATCTCTCCCAGTCCCAAAGGGTAACATCCTGGTAAATCTCTCCCAGCCCCAAAGGGTAACATCCTGGTAAATCTCTCCCAGTCCCAAAGGGTAACATCCTGGTAAATCTCTCCCAGTCCCCAAAGGGTAACATCCTGGTAAATCTCTCCCAGTCCCCAAAGGGTAACATCCTGGTAAATCTCTCCCAGTCCCCAAAAGGTAACATCCTGGTAAATCTCTCCCAGTCCCCAAAGGGTAACATCCTGGTAAATCTCTCCGAGTCCCAAAGGGTAACATCCTGGTAAATCTCTCCCAGTCCCAAAGGGTAACATCCTGGTAAATCTCTCCCAGTCCCAGGGTAACATCCTGGTAAATCTCTCCCAGCCCCAAAGGGTAACATCCTGGTAAATCTCTCCCAGTCCCAAAGGGTAACATCCTGGTAAATCACTCCCAGCCCCAGGGTAACATCCTGGTAAATCACTCCCAGCCCCAGGGTAACATCCTGGTAAATCTCTCCCAGTCCCAAAGGGTAACATCCTGGTAAATCTCTCCCAGTCCCAGGGTAACATCCTGGTAAATCTCTCCCAGTCCCAAAGGGTAACATCCTGGTAAATCTCTCCCAGTCCCAGGGTAACATCCTGGTAAATCTCTCCCAGTCCCCAAAGGGTAACATCCTGGTAAATCTCTCCCAGTCCCAGGGTAACATCCTGGTAAATCTCTCCCAGTCCCAAAGGGTAACATCCTGGTAAATCTCTGCCAGTCCCAGGGTAACATCCTGGTAAATCTCTCCCAGTCCCAAAGGGTAACATCCTGGTAAATCTCTCCCAGTCCCAAAGGGTAACATCCTGGTAAATCTCTCCCAGCCCCAGTGTAACATCCTGGTAAATCTCTCCCAGTCCCCAAAGGGTAACATCCTGGTAAATCTCTCCCAGTCCCAAAGGGTAACATCCTGGTAAATCTCTCCCAGTCCCAAAGGGTAACATCCTGGTAAATCTCTCCCAGTCCCCAAAGGGTAACATCCTGGTAAATCTCTCCCAGTCCCAGGCTAACATCCTGGTAAATCTCTCCCAGTCCCAGGGTAACATCCTGGTAAATCTCGCCCAGTCCCAAAGGGTAACATCCTGGTAAATCTCTCCCAGCCCCAGTGTAACATCCTGGTAAATCTCTCCCAGTCCCAAAGGGTAACATCCTGGTAAATCTCTCCCAGTCCCAAAGGGCAACATCCTGGTAAATCTCTCCCAGCCCCAGGGTAACATCGTGGTAAATCTCTCCCAGCCCCAAAGGGCTACATCCTGGTAAATCTCTCCCAGCCCCAGGGTAACATCGTGGTAAATCTCTCCCAGCCCCAAAGGGTAACGTCCTGGTAAATCTCTCCCAGCCCCAGGGTAACATCCTGGTAAATCTCTCCCAGCCCCAGGGTAACATCCTGGTAAATCTCTCCCAGTCCCCAAAGGGCAACATCCTGGTAAATCTCTCCCTGTCCCCAAAGGGTAACATCCTGGTAAATCTCTCCCAGTCCCAAAGGGTAACATCCTGGTAAATCTCTCCCAGTCCCAAAGGGTAACATCCTGGTAAATCTCTCCCAGTCCCCAAAGGGTAACATCCTGGTAAATCTCTCCCAGTCCCCAAAGGGTAACATCCTGGTAAATCTCTCCCATCCCGTGGGTAACATCCTGGTAAATCTCTACCAGCCCCAGGGTAACATCCTGGTAAATCTCTCCCAGCCCCAAAGGGTAACATCCTGGTAAATCTCTCCCAGTCCCAGGGTAACATCCTGGTAAATCTCTCCCAGTCCCAGGGTAACATCCTGGTAAATCTCTCCCAGTCCCCAAAGGGTAACATCCTGGTAAATCTCTCCCAGTCCCCAAAGGGTAACATCCTGGTAAATCTCTCCCAGTCCCCAAAAGGTAACATCCTGGTAAATCTCTCCCAGTCCCCAAAGGGTAACATCCTGGTAAATCTCTCCCAGTCCCAAAGGGTAACATCCTGGTAAATCTCTCCCAGTCCCCAAAGGGTAACATCCTGGTAAATCTCTCCCAACCCCAGGGTAACATCCTGGTAAATCTCTCCCAGTCCCAAAGGGTAACATCCTGGTAAATCTCTCCCAGTCCCCAAAGGGTAACATCCTGGTAAATCTCTCCCAGTCCCAGGGTAACATCCTGGTAAATCTCTCCCAGCCCCAGGGTAACATCCTGGTAAATCTCTCCCAGTCCCAAAGGGTAACATCCTGGTAAATCTCTCCCAGCCCCCAAAGGGTAACATCCTGGTAAATCTCTCCCAACCCCAGGGTAACATCCTGGTAAATCTCTCCCAGCCCCAGGGTAACATCCTGGTAAATCTCTCCCAGCCCCAAAGGGTAACATCCTGGTAAATCTCTCCCAACCCCATGGTAACACCCTGGTAAATCTCTCCCAGCCCCAGGGTAACATCCAGGTAAATCTCTCCCAGCCACAGGGTAACATCCTGGTAAATCTCTCCCATCCCCCAAAGGGTAACATCCTGGTAAATCTTTCCCAACCCCAGGGTAACATCCTGGTAAATCTCTCCCAGTTCCAAAGGGTAACATCCTGGTAAATCTCTCCCAGTCCCAGGGTAAAATCCTGGTAAATCTCTCCCAGCCCCAAAGGGTAACATCCTGGTAAATCTCTCCCAACCCCAGGGTAACATCCTGGTAAATCTCTCCCAGTCCCCAAAGGGTAGCATCCTGGTAAATCTCTCCCAGCCCCAAAGGGTAACATCCCGTTAAATCTCTCCCAGTCCCAGGGTGACATCCTGGAAAATCTCTCCCAGTCCCAGGGTGATATCCTGGTAAATCCCTCCCAGCCCCAGGGTAACATCCTGGTAAATCTCTCCCAGTCCCAGGGTAACATCCTGGTAAATCTCTCCCAGTCCCCAAAGGGTAACATCCTGGTAAATCTCTCCCAGTCCCAGGGTAACATCCTGGTAAATCTCTCCCAGTCCCAGGGTAACATCCTGGTAAATCTCTCCCAGTCCCAAAGGGTAACATCCTGGTAAATCTCTCCCAGTCCCAAAGGGTAACATCCTGGTAAATCTCTCCCAGTCCCAGGGGAACATCCTGGTAAGTCTCTCCCAGCCCCAAAGGGTAACATCCTGGTAAATCTCTCCCAGTCCCAAAGGGTAACATCCTGGTAAATCTCTCCCAGTCCCAGGGTAACATCCTGGTAAATCTCTCCCAGTCCCAAAGGGTAACATCCTGGTAAATCTCTCCAGTCCCAAAGGGTAACATCCTGGTAAATCTCTCCCAGTCCCAGGGTAACATCCTGGTAAATCTCTCCCAGTCCCAAAGGGTAACATCCTGGTAAATCTCTCCCAGTCCCAAAGGGTAACATCCTGGTAAATCTCTCCCAGTCCGCAAAGGGGAACATCCTGGTAAATCTCTCCCAGTCCCAGGGTAACATCCTGGTAAATCTCTCCCAGTCCCAGGGTAACATCCTGGTAAATCTCTCCCAGTCCCCAAAGGGTAACATCCTGGTAAATCTCTCCCAGTCCCAGGGTAACATCCTGGTAAATCTCTCCCAGTCCCAGGGTAACATCCTGGTAAATCTCTCCAAGCCCCAAAGGGTAACATCCTGGTAAATCACTCCCAGTTCGAAAGGGTAACATCCTGGTAAATCTCTCCCAGTCCCAAAGGGTAACATCCTGGTAAATCTCTCCCAGTCCCAAAGGGTAACATCCTGGTAAATCTCTCCCAGTCCCCAAAGGGTAACATCCTGGTAAATCTCTCCCAGTCCAGGGTAACATCCTGGTAAATCTCTCCCAGCCCCAAAGGGTAACATCCTGGTAAATCTCTCCCAGTCCCAGGGTAACATCCTGGTAAATCTCTCCCAGTCCCAAAGGGTAACATCCTGGTAAATCTCTCCCAGTCCCAAAGGGTAACATCCTGGTAAATCTCTCCCAGCCCCAAAGGGTAACATCCTGGTAAATCTCTCCCAGTCCCAAAGGGTAACATCCTGGTAAATCTCTCCCAGTCCCAAAGGGTAACATCCTGGTAAATCTCTCCCAGTCCCAAAGGGTAACATCCTGGTAAATCTCTCCCAGTCCCAGGGTAACATCCTGGTAAATCTCTCCCAGTCCCAAAGGGTAACATCCTGGTAAATCTCTCCCAGTCCCAAAGGGTAACATCCTGGTAAATCTCTCCCAGTCCCAGGGTAACATCCTGGTAAATCTCTCCCAGACCCAAAGGGTAACATCCTGGTAAATCTCTCCCAGTCCCAGGGTAACATCCTGGTAAATCTCTCCCAGCCCCAAAGGGTAACATCCTGGTAAATCTCTCCCAGTCCCCAAAGGGTAACATCCTGGTAAATCTCTCCCAGTCCCCAAAGGGTAACATCCTGGTAAATCTCTCCCTGTCCCCAAAGGGTAACATCCTGGTAAATCTCTCCCAGCCCCAGTGTAACATCCTGGTAAATCTCTCCCAGTCCCAAAGGGCAACATCCTGGTAAATCTCTCCCAGCCACTGGGTAACATCGTGGTAAATCTCTCCCAGCCCCAAAGGGCTACATCCTGGTAAATCTCTCCCAGCCCCAGGGTAACATCGTGGTAAATCTCTCCCAGCCCCAAAGGGTAACGTCCTGGTAAATCTCTCCCAGTCCCCAAAGGGTAACATCCTGGTAAATCTCTCCCATCCCCAAAGGGTAACATCCTGGTAAATCTCTCCCAGTCCCAAAGGGTAACATCCTGGTAAATCTCTCCCAGCCCCAAAGGGTAACATCCTGGTAAATCTCTCCCAGTCCCAAAGGGTAACATCCTGGTAAATCTCTCCCAGTCCCCAAAGGGTAACATCCTGGTAAATCTCTCCCAGTCCCCAAAGGGTAACATCCTGGTAAATCTCTCCCATCCCGAGGGTAACATCCTGGTAAATCTCTACCAGCCCCAAAGGGTAACATCCTGGTAAATCTCTCCCAGTCCCAAAGGGTAACATCCTGGTAAATCTCTACCAGCCCGAAAGGGTAACATCCTGGTAAATCTCTCCCAGTCCCAAAGGGTAACATCCTGGTAAATCTCTCCCAGCCCCAAAGGGTAACATCCTGGTAAATCTCTCCCAGTCCCAAAGGGTAACATCCTGGTAAATCTCTCCCAGTCCCCAAAGGGTAACATCCTGGTAAATCTCTCCCAGCCCCAAAGGGTAACATCCTGGTAAATCTCTCCCAGTCCCAAAGGGTAATATCCTGGTAAATCTCTCCCAGCCCCAGGGTAACGTCCTGGTAAATCTCTCCCAGTCCCAGGGTAACATCCTGGTAAATCTCTCCCAGCCCCAAAGGGTAATATCCTGGTAAATCTCTCCCAGTCCCAAAGGGTAACAATCCTGGTAAATCTCTCCCAGTCCCAAAGGGTAATATCCTGGTAAATCTCTCCCAGCCCCAGGGTAACATCCTGGTAAATCTCTCCCAGCCCCAGGGTAACATCCTGGTAAATCTCTCCCAGTCCCAAAGGGTAACATCCTGGTAAATCTCTCCCAGCCCCCAAAGGGTAACATCCTGGTAAATCTCTCCCAGTCCCAGGGTAACATCCTGGTAAATCTCTCCCAGTCCCAAAGGGTAACATCCTGGTAAATCTCTCCCAGTCCCAGGGTAACATCCTGGTAAATCTCTCCCAGTCCCAAAGGGTAACATCCTGGTAAATCTCTCCCAGTCCCAGGGTAACATCCTGGTAAATCTCTCCCAGTCCCCAAAGGGTAACATCCTGGTAAATCTCTCCCAGTCCCAGGGTAACATCCTGGTAAATCTCTCCCAGTCCCAAAGGGTAACATCCTGGTAAATCTCTGCCAGTCCCAGGGTAACATCCTGGTAAATCTCTCCCAGTCCCAAAGGGTAACATCCTGGTAAATCTCTCCCAGTCCCAAAGGGTAACATCCTGGTAAATCTCTCCCAGCCCCAGTGTAACATCCTGGTAAATCTCTCCCAGTCCCCAAAGGGTAACATCCTGGTAAATCTCTCCCAGTCCCAAAGGGTAACATCCTGGTAAATCTCTCCCAGTCCCAAAGGGTAACATCCTGGTAAATCTCTCCCAGTCCCCAAAGGGTAACATCCTGGTAAATCTCTCCCAGTCCCAGGCTAACATCCTGGTAAATCTCTCCCAGTCCCAGGGTAACATCCTGGTAAATCTCGCCCAGTCCCAAAGGGTAACATCCTGGTAAATCTCTCCCAGCCCCAGTGTAACATCCTGGTAAATCTCTCCCAGTCCCAAAGGGTAACATCCTGGTAAATCTCTCCCAGTCCCAAAGGGCAACATCCTGGTAAATCTCTCCCAGCCCCAGGGTAACATCGTGGTAAATCTCTCCCAGCCCCAAAGGGCTACATCCTGGTAAATCTCTCCCAGCCCCAGGGTAACATCGTGGTAAATCTCTCCCAGCCCCAAAGGGTAACGTCCTGGTAAATCTCTCCCAGCCCCAGGGTAACATCCTGGTAAATCTCTCCCAGCCCCAGGGTAACATCCTGGTAAATCTCTCCCAGTCCCCAAAGGGCAACATCCTGGTAAATCTCTCCCTGTCCCCAAAGGGTAACATCCTGGTAAATCTCTCCCAGTCCCAAAGGGTAACATCCTGGTAAATCTCTCCCAGTCCCAAAGGGTAACATCCTGGTAAATCTCTCCCAGTCCCCAAAGGGTAACATCCTGGTAAATCTCTCCCAGTCCCCAAAGGGTAACATCCTGGTAAATCTCTCCCATCCCGTGGGTAACATCCTGGTAAATCTCTACCAGCCCCAGGGTAACATCCTGGTAAATCTCTCCCAGCCCCAAAGGGTAACATCCTGGTAAATCTCTCCCAGTCCCAGGGTAACATCCTGGTAAATCTCTCCCAGTCCCAGGGTAACATCCTGGTAAATCTCTCCCAGTCCCCAAAGGGTAACATCCTGGTAAATCTCTCCCAGTCCCCAAAGGGTAACATCCTGGTAAATCTCTCCCAGTCCCCAAAAGGTAACATCCTGGTAAATCTCTCCCAGTCCCCAAAGGGTAACATCCTGGTAAATCTCTCCCAGTCCCAAAGGGTAACATCCTGGTAAATCTCTCCCAGTCCCCAAAGGGTAACATCCTGGTAAATCTCTCCCAACCCCAGGGTAACATCCTGGTAAATCTCTCCCAGTCCCAAAGGGTAACATCCTGGTAAATCTCTCCCAGTCCCCAAAGGGTAACATCCTGGTAAATCTCTCCCAGTCCCAGGGTAACATCCTGGTAAATCTCTCCCAGCCCCAGGGTAACATCCTGGTAAATCTCTCCCAGTCCCAAAGGGTAACATCCTGGTAAATCTCTCCCAGCCCCCAAAGGGTAACATCCTGGTAAATCTCTCCCAACCCCAGGGTAACATCCTGGTAAATCTCTCCCAGCCCCAGGGTAACATCCTGGTAAATCTCTCCCAGCCCCAAAGGGTAACATCCTGGTAAATCTCTCCCAACCCCATGGTAACACCCTGGTAAATCTCTCCCAGCCCCAGGGTAACATCCAGGTAAATCTCTCCCAGCCACAGGGTAACATCCTGGTAAATCTCTCCCATCCCCCAAAGGGTAACATCCTGGTAAATCTTTCCCAACCCCAGGGTAACATCCTGGTAAATCTCTCCCAGTTCCAAAGGGTAACATCCTGGTAAATCTCTCCCAGTCCCAGGGTAAAATCCTGGTAAATCTCTCCCAGCCCCAAAGGGTAACATCCTGGTAAATCTCTCCCAACCCCAGGGTAACATCCTGGTAAATCTCTCCCAGTCCCCAAAGGGTAGCATCCTGGTAAATCTCTCCCAGCCCCAAAGGGTAACATCCCGTTAAATCTCTCCCAGTCCCAGGGTGACATCCTGGAAAATCTCTCCCAGTCCCAGGGTGATATCCTGGTAAATCCCTCCCAGCCCCAGGGTAACATCCTGGTAAATCTCTCCCAGTCCCAGGGTAACATCCTGGTAAATCTCTCCCAGTCCCCAAAGGGTAACATCCTGGTAAATCTCTCCCAGTCCCAGGGTAACATCCTGGTAAATCTCTCCCAGTCCCAGTGTAACATCCTGGTAAATCTCTCCCAGTCCCAAAGGGTAACATCCTGGTAAATCTCTCCCAGTCCCAAAGGGTAACATCCTGGTAAATCTCTCCCAGTCCCAGGGGAACATCCTGGTAAGTCTCTCCCAGCCCCAAAGGGTAACATCCTGGTAAATCTCTCCCAGTCCCAAAGGGTAACATCCTGGTAAATCTCTCCCAGTCCCAGGGTAACATCCTGGTAAATCTCTCCCAGTCCCAAAGGGTAACATCCTGGTAAATCTCTCCAGTCCCAAAGGGTAACATCCTGGTAAATCTCTCCCAGTCCCAGGGTAACATCCTGGTAAATCTCTCCCAGTCCCAAAGGGTAACATCCTGGTAAATCTCTCCCAGTCCCAAAGGGTAACATCCTGGTAAATCTCTCCCAGTCCGCAAAGGGGAACATCCTGGTAAATCTCTCCCAGTCCCAGGGTAACATCCTGGTAAATCTCTCCCAGTCCCAGGGTAACATCCTGGTAAATCTCTCCCAGTCCCCAAAGGGTAACATCCTGGTAAATCTCTCCCAGTCCCAGGGTAACATCCTGGTAAATCTCTCCCAGTCCCAGGGTAACATCCTGGTAAATCTCTCCAAGCCCCAAAGGGTAACATCCTGGTAAATCACTCCCAGTTCGAAAGGGTAACATCCTGGTAAATCTCTCCCAGTCCCAAAGGGTAACATCCTGGTAAATCTCTCCCAGTCCCAAAGGGTAACATCCTGGTAAATCTCTCCCAGTCCCCAAAGGGTAACATCCTGGTAAATCTCTCCCAGTCCAGGGTAACATCCTGGTAAATCTCTCCCAGCCCCAAAGGGTAACATCCTGGTAAATCTCTCCCAGTCCCAGGGTAACATCCTGGTAAATCTCTCCCAGTCCCAAAGGGTAACATCCTGGTAAATCTCTCCCAGTCCCAAAGGGTAACATCCTGGTAAATCTCTCCCAGCCCCAAAGGGTAACATCCTGGTAAATCTCTCCCAGTCCCAAAGGGTAACATCCTGGTAAATCTCTCCCAGTCCCAAAGGGTAACATCCTGGTAAATCTCTCCCAGTCCCAAAGGGTAACATCCTGGTAAATCTCTCCCAGTCCCAGGGTAACATCCTGGTAAATCTCTCCCAGACCCAAAGGGTAACATCCTGGTAAATCTCTCCCAGTCCCAGGGTAACATCCTGGTAAATCTCTCCCAGCCCCAAAGGGTAACATCCTGGTAAATCTCTCCCAGTCCCCAAAGGGTAACATCCTGGTAAATCTCTCCCAGTCCCCAAAGGGTAACATCCTGGTAAATCTCTCCCTGTCCCCAAAGGGTAACATCCTGGTAAATCTCTCCCAGCCCCAGTGTAACATCCTGGTAAATCTCTCCCAGTCCCAAAGGGCAACATCCTGGTAAATCTCTCCCAGCCACTGGGTAACATCGTGGTAAATCTCTCCCAGCCCCAAAGGGCTACATCCTGGTAAATCTCTCCCAGCCCCAGGGTAACATCGTGGTAAATCTCTCCCAGCCCCAAAGGGTAACGTCCTGGTAAATCTCTCCCAGTCCCCAAAGGGTAACATCCTGGTAAATCTCTCCCATCCCCAAAGGGTAACATCCTGGTAAATCTCTCCCAGTCCCAAAGGGTAACATCCTGGTAAATCTCTCCCAGCCCCAAAGGGTAACATCCTGGTAAATCTCTCCCAGTCCCAAAGGGTAACATCCTGGTAAATCTCTCCCAGTCCCCAAAGGGTAACATCCTGGTAAATCTCTCCCAGTCCCCAAAGGGTAACATCCTGGTAAATCTCTCCCATCCCGAGGGTAACATCCTGGTAAATCTCTACCAGCCCCAAAGGGTAACATCCTGGTAAATCTCTCCCAGTCCCAAAGGGTAACATCCTGGTAAATCTCTACCAGCCCGAAAGGGTAACATCCTGGTAAATCTCTCCCAGTCCCAAAGGGTAACATCCTGGTAAATCTCTCCCAGCCCCAAAGGGTAACATCCTGGTAAATCTCTCCCAGTCCCAAAGGGTAACATCCTGGTAAATCTCTCCCAGTCCCCAAAGGGTAACATCCTGGTAAATCTCTCCCAGCCCCAAAGGGTAACATCCTGGTAAATCTCTCCCAGTCCCAAAGGGTAATATCCTGGTAAATCTCTCCCAGCCCCAGGGTAACGTCCTGGTAAATCTCTCCCAGTCCCAGGGTAACATCCTGGTAAATCTCTCCCAGCCCCAAAGGGTAATATCCTGGTAAATCTCTCCCAGTCCCAAAGGGTAACAATCCTGGTAAATCTCTCCCAGTCCCAAAGGGTAATATCCTGGTAAATCTCTCCCAGCCCCAGGGTAACATCCTGGTAAATCTCTCCCAGCCCCAGGGTAACATCCTGGTAAATCTCTCCCAGTCCCAAAGGGTAACATCCTGGTAAATCTCTCCCAGCCCCCAAAGGGTAACATCCTGGTAAATCTCTCCCAACCCCAGGGTAACATCCTGGTAAATCTCTCCCAGTCCCAGGGTAACATCCTGGTAAATCTCTCCCAGCCCCAGGGTAACATCCTGGTAAATCTCTCCCAGCCCCAAAGGGTAACATCCTGGTAAATCTCTCCCAGCCCCAGGGTAACATCCTGGTAAATCTCTCCCAGCCACAGGGTAACATCCTGGTAAATCTCTCCCATCCCCCAAAGGGTAACATCCTGGTAAATCTTTCCCAACCCCAGGGTAACATCCTGGTAAATCTCTCCCAGTTCCAAAGGGTAACATCCTGGTAAATCTCTCCCAGTCCCAGGGTAAAATCCTGGTAAATCTCTCCCAGCCCCAAAGGGTAACATCCTGGTAAATCTCTCCCAACCCCAGGGTAACATCCTGGTAAATCTCTCCCAGTCCCCAAAGGGTAGCATCCTGGTAAATCTCTCCCAGCCCCAAAGGGTAACATCTCGTTAAATCTCTCCCAGTCCCAGGGTGACATCCTGGAAAATCTCTCCCAGTCCCAGGGTGACATCCTGGTAAATCCCGCCCAGCCCCAGGGTAACATCCTGGTAAATCTCTCCCAGTCCCAGGGGAACATCCTGGTAAATCTCTCCCAGTCCCCACAGAGTAACATCCTGGTAAATCTCTCCCAGTCCCAGGGTGACATCCTGGTAAATCTCTCCCAGCCCCAGGGTAACATCCTGGTAAATCTCTCCCAGTCCCAGGGTAACATCCTGGTAAATCTCTCCCAGCCCCAAAGGGTAACATCCTGGTAAATCTCTCCCAGTCCCAGGGTAACATCCTGGTAAATCTCTCCCAGTCCCAGGGTAACATCCTGGTAAATCTCTCCCAGTCCCAAAGGGTAACATCCTGGTAAATCTCTCCCAGTCCCAAAGGGTAACATCCTGGTAAACCTCTCCCAGTCCCAGGGTAACATCCTGGTAAGTCTCTCCCAGCCCCAAAGGGTAACATCCTGGTAAATCTCTCCCAGTCCCAAAGGGTAACATCCTGGTAAATCTCTCCCAGCCCCAGGGTAACATCCTGGTAAATCTCTCCCAGTCCCAGGGTAACATCCTGGTAAATCTCTCCCAGTCCCAAAGGGTAACATCCTGGTAAATCTCTCCCAGTCCCAGGGTAACATCCTGGTACATCTCTCCCAGTCCCAAAGGGTAACATCCTGGTAAATCTCTCCCAGTCCCAAAGGGTAACATCCTGGTAAATCTCTCCCAGTCCCAGGGTAACATCCTGGTAAATCTCTCCCAGTCCCCAAAGGGTAACATCCTGGTAAATCTCTCCCAATCCCAGGGTAACATCCTGGTAAATCTCTCCCAGTCCCAGGGTAACATCCTGGTAAATCTCTCCCAGCCCCAAAGGGTAACATCCTGGTAAATCTCTCTCAGTCCCAAAGGGTAACATCCTGGTAAATCTCTCCCAGTCCCAAAGGGTAACATCCTGGTAAATCTCTCCCAGTCCCAGGGTAACATCCTGGTAAATCTCTCCCAGCCCCAAAGGGTAACATCCTGGTAAATCTCTCCCAGCCCCAGGGTAACATCCTGGTAAATCTCTCCCAGTCCCAGGGTAACATCCTGGTAAATCTCTCCCAGTCCCAAAGGGTAACATCCTGGTAAATCTCTCCCAGTCCCAGGGTAACATCCTGGTAAATCTCTCCCAGTCCCAAAGGGTAACATCCTGGTAAATCTCTCCCAGTCCCAGGGTAACATCCTGGTAAATCTCTCCCAGTCCCCAAAGGGTAACATCCTGGTAAATCTCTCCCAGTCCCAGGGTAACATCCTGGTAAATCTCTCCCAGTCCCAAAGGGTAACATCCTGGTAAATCTCTGCCAGTCCCAGGGTAACATCCTGGTAAATCTCTCCCAGTCCCCAAAGGGTAACATCCTGGTAAATCTCTCCCAGTCCCAAAGGGTAACATCCTGGTAAATCTCTCCCAGTCCCAAAGGGTAACATCCTGGTAAATCTCTCCCAGTCCCCAAAGGGTAACATCCTGGTAAATCTCTCCCAGTCCCAGGCTAACATCCTGGTAAATCTCTCCCAGTCCCAGGGTAACATCCTGGTAAATCTCGCCCAGTCCCAAAGGGTAACATCCTGGTAAATCTCTCCCAGTCCCAAAGGGTAACATCCTGGTAAATCTCTCCCAGCCCCAGGGTAACATCGTGGTAAATCTCTCCCATCCCCAAAGGGTAACGTCCTGGTAAATCTCTCCCAGTCCACAAAGGGCAACATCCTGGTAAATCTCTCCCTGTCCCCAAAGGGTAACATCCTGGTAAATCTCTCCCAGTCCCAAAGGGTAACATCCTGGTAAATCTCTCCCAGCCCCAAAGGGTAACATCCTGGTAAATCTCTCCCAGTCCCAAAGGGTAACATCCTGGTAAATCTCTCCCAGTCCCCAAAGGGTAACATCCTGGTAAATCTCTCCCAGTCCACAAAGGGTAACATCCTGGTAAATCTCTCCCAGTCCCAGGGTAACATCCTGGTAAATCTCTCCCAGTCCCCAAAGGGTAACATCCTGGTAAATCTCTCCCAGTCCCAAAGGGTAACATCCTGGTAAATCTCTCCCAGTCCCAAAGGGTAACATCCTGGTAAATCTCTCCCAGTCCCAGGGTAACATCCTGGTAAATCTCTCCCAGCCCCAAAGGGTAACATCCTGGTAAATCTCTCCCAGCCCCAGGGTAACATCCTGGTAAATCTCTCCCAGTCCCCAAAGGGTAACATCCTGGTAAATCTCTCCCAGTCCCAGGTTAACATCCTGGTAAATCTCTCCCAGTCCCCAAAGGGTAACATCCTGGTAAATCTCTCCCAGTCCCAGGGTAACATCCTGGTAAATCTCTCCCAGTCCCAAAGGGTAACATCCTGGTAAATCTCTGCCAGTCCCAGGGTAACATCCTGGTAAATCTCTCCCAGTCCCCAAAGGGTAACATCC
The DNA here is from genome assembly GCF_047496795.1 of Chiloscyllium punctatum. Taxonomy (NCBI): domain Eukaryota; kingdom Metazoa; phylum Chordata; class Chondrichthyes; order Orectolobiformes; family Hemiscylliidae; genus Chiloscyllium; species Chiloscyllium punctatum. The sequence goes on along the minus strand of NW_027311156.1, from coordinate 10,334 downwards.
TGGTAAATCTCTCCCAGTCCCAAAGGGTAACATCCTGGTAAATCTCTCCCAGTCCCAAAGGGTAACATCCTGGTAAATCTCTCCCAGTCCCAAAGGGTAACATCCTGGTAAATCTCTCCCAGCCCCAGTGTAACATCCTGGTAAATCTCTCCCAGTCCCAAAGGGTAACATCCTGGTAAATCTCTCCCAGTCCCAAAGGGCAACATCCTGGTAAATCTCTCCCAGCCACTGGGTAACATCGTGGTAAATCTCTCCCAGCCCCAAAGGGCTACATCCTGGTAAATCTCTCCCAGCCCCAGGGTAACATCGTGGTAAATCTCTCCCAGCCCCAAAGGGTAACGTCCTGGTAAATCTCTCCCAGTCCCCAAAGGGCAACATCCTGGTAAATCTCTCCCTGTCCCCAAAGGGTAACATCCTGGTAAATCTCTCCCAGTCCCAAAGGGTAAAATCCTGGTAAATCTCTCCCAGCCCCAAAGGGTAACATCCTGGTAAATCTCTCCCAGTCCCAAAGGGTAACATCCTGGTAAATCTCTCCCAGTCCCCAAAGGGTAACATCCTGGTAAATCTCTCCCAGTCCCCAAAGGGTAACATCCTGGTAAATCTCTCCCATCCCGAGGGTAACATCCTGGTAAATCTCTCCCAGCCACAAAGGGTAACATCCTGGTAAATCTCTCCCAGTCCCAAAGGGTAACATCCTGGTAAATCTCTCCCAGTCCCCAAAGGGTAACATCCTGGTAAATCTCTCCCAGCCCCAAAGGGTAACATCCTGGTAAATCTCTCCCAGTCCCAAAGGGTAATATCCTGGTAAATCTCTCCCAGCCCCAGGGTAACGTCCTGGTAAATCTCTCCCAGTCCCAGGGTAACATCCTGGTAAATCTCTCCCAGCCCCAAAGGGTAATATCCTGGTAAATCTCTCCCAGTCCCAAAGTGTAACATCCTGGTAAATCTCTCCCAGCCCCAGGGTAACATCCTGGTAAATCTCTCCCAGTCCCAAAGGGTAACATCCTGGTAAATCTCTCCCAGCCCCCAAAGGGTAACATCCTGGTAAATCTCTCCCAACCCCAGGGTAACATCCTGGTAAATCTCTCCCAGTCCCAGGGTAACATCCTGGTAAATCTCTCCCAGTCCCAAAGGGTAACATCCTGGTAAATCTCTCCCAACCCCATGGTAACACCCTGGTAAATCTCTCCCAGCCCCAGGGTAACATCCTGGTAAATCTCTCCCAGCCACAGGGTAACATCCTGGTAAATCTCTCCCATCCCCCAAAGGGTAACATCCTGGTAAATCTTTCCCAACCCCAGGGTAACATCCTGGTAAATCTCTCCCAGTTCCAAAGGGTAACATCCTGGTAAATCTCTCCCAGTCCCACGGTAAAATCCTGGTAAATCTCTCCCAGCCCCAAAGGGTAACATCCTGGTAAATCTCTCCCAACCCCAGGGTAACATCCTGGTAAATCTCTCCCAGTCCCCAAAGGGTAGCATCCTGGTAAATCTCTCCCAGCCCCAAAGGGTAACATCCCGTTAAATCTCTCCCAGTCCCAGGGTGACATCCTGGAAAATCTCTCCCAGTCCCAGGGTGACATCCTGGTAAATCCCGCCTAGCCCCAGGGTAACATCCTGGTAAATCTCTCCCAGTCCCAGGGTAACATCCTGGTAAATCTCTCCCAGTCCCCACAGGGTAACATCCTGGTAAATCTCTCCCAGTCCCAAAGGGTAACATCCTGGTAAATCTCTCCCAGTCCCAGGGTAACATCCTGGTAAATCTCTCCCAGCCCCAAAGGGTAACATCCTGGTAAATCTCTCCCAGTCCCAGGGTAACATCCTGGTAAATCTCTCCCAGTCCCAGGGTAACATCCTGGTAAATCTCTCCCAGTCCCAAAGGGTAACATCCTGGTAAATCTCTCCCAGTCCCAAAGGGTAACATCCTGGTAAACCTCTCCCAGTCCCAGGGTAACATCCTGGTAAGTCTCTCCCAGCCCCAAAGGGTAACATCCTGGTAAATCTCTCCCAGTCCCAAAGGGTAACATCCTGGTAAATCTCTCCCAGTCCCAGGGTAACATCCTGGTAAATCTCTCCCAGTCCCAAAGGGTAACATCCTGGTAAATCTCTCCCAGTCCCAAAGGGTAACATCCTGGTAAATCTCTCCCAGTCCCAGGGTAACATCCTGGTACATCTCTCCCAGTCCCAAAGGGTAACATCCTGGTAAATCTCTCCCAGTCCCCAAAGGGTAACATCCTGGTAAATCTCTCCCAGTCCCAGGGTAACATCCTGGTAAATCTCTCCCAGTCCCCAAAGGGTAACATCCTGGTAAATCTCTCCCAATCCCAGGGTAACATCCTGGTAAATCTCTCCCAGTCCCAGGGTAACATCCTGGTAAATCTCTCCCAGCCCCAAAGGGTAACATCCTGGTAAATCTCTCCCAGTCCCAAAGGGTAACATCCTGGTAAATCTCTCCCAGTCCCAAAGGGTAACATCCTGGTAAATCTCTCCCAGTCCCAGGGTAACATCCTGGTAAATCTCTCCCAGCCCCAAAGGGTAACATCCTGGTAAATCTCTCCCAGCCCCAGGGTAACATCCTGGTAAATCTCTCCCAGTCCCAGGGTAACATCCTGGTAAATCTCTCCCAGTCCCAAAGGGTAACATCCTGGTAAATCTCTCCCAGTCCCAGGGTAACATCCTGGTAAATCTCTCCCAGTCCCAAAGGGTAACATCCTGGTAAATCTCTCCCAGTCCCAGGGTAACATCCTGGTAAATCTCTCCCAGTCCCCAAAGGGTAACATCCTGGTAAATCTCTCCCAGTCCCAGGGTAACATCCTGGTAAATCTCTCCCAGTCCCAAAGGGTAACATCCTGGTAAATCTCTGCCAGTCCCAGGGTAACATCCTGGTAAATCTCTCCCAGTCCCCAAAGGGTAACATCCTGGTAAATCTCTCCCAGTCCCAAAGGGTAACATCCTGGTAAATCTCTCCCAGTCCCAAAGGGTAACATCCTGGTAAATCTCTCCCAGTCCCCAAAGGGTAACATCCTGGTAAATCTCTCCCAGTCCCAGGCTAACATCCTGGTAAATCTCTCCCAGTCCCAGGGTAACATCCTGGTAAATCTCGCCCAGTCCCAAAGGGTAACATCCTGGTAAATCTCTCCCAGTCCCAAAGGGTAACATCCTGGTAAATCTCTCCCAGCCCCAGGGTAACATCGTGGTAAATCTCTCCCAGCCCCAAAGGGTAACGTCCTGGTAAATCTCTCCCAGTCCCCAAAGGGCAACATCCTGGTAAATCTCTCCCTGTCCCCAAAGGGTAACATCCTGGTAAATCTCTCCCAGTCCCAAAGGGTAACATCCTGGTAAATCTCTCCCAGCCCCAAAGGGTAACATCCTGGTAAATCTCTCCCAGTCCCAAAGGGTAACATCCTGGTAAATCTCTCCCAGTCCCCAAAGGGTAACATCCTGGTAAATCTCTCCCAGTCCCCAAAGGGTAACATCCTGGTAAATCTCTCCCAGTCCCAGGGTAACATCCTGGTAAATCTCTCCCAGTCCCCAAAGGGTAACATCCTGGTAAATCTCTCCCAGTCCCAAAGGGTAACATCCTGGTAAATCTCTCCCAGTCCCAAAGGGTAACATCCTGGTAAATCTCTCCCAGTCCCAGGGTAACATCCTGGTAAATCTCTCCCAGCCCCAAAGGGTAACATCCTGGTAAATCTCTCCCAGCCCCAGGGTAACATCCTGGTAAATCTCTCCCAGTCCCAAAGGGTAACATCCTGGTAAATCTCTCCCAGTCCCAGGGTAACATCCTGGTAAATCTCTCCCAGTCCCAAAGGGTAACATCCTGGTAAATCTCTCCCAGTCCCAGGGTAACATCCTGGTAAATCTCTCCCAGTCCCCAAAGGGTAACATCCTGGTAAATCTCTCCCAGTCCCAGGGTAACATCCTGGTAAATCTCTCCCAGTCCCAAAGGGTAACATCCTGGTAAATCTCTGCCAGTCCCAGGGTAACATCCTGGTAAATCTCTCCCAGTCCCCAAAGGGTAACATCCTGGTAAATCTCTCCCAGTCCCAAAGGGTAACATCCTGGTAAATCTCTCCCAGTCCCCAAAGGGTAACATCCTGGTAAATCTCTCCCAGTCCCAGGCTAACATCCTGGTAAATCTCTCCCAGTCCCAGGGTAACATCCTGGTAAATCTCGCCCAGTCCCAAAGGGTAACATCCTGGTAAATCTCTCCCAGTCCCAGGGTAACATCCTGGTAAATCTCGCCCAGTCCCAAAGGGTAACATCCTGGTAAATCTCTCCCAGTCCCAAAGGGTAACATCCTGGTAAATCTCTCCCAGCCCCAGTGTAACATCCTGGTAAATCTCTCCCAGTCCCAAAGGGTAACATCCTGGTAAATCTCTCCCAGTCCCAAAGGGCAACATCCTGGTAAATCTCTCCCAGCCCCAGGGTAACATCGTGGTAAATCTCTCCCAGCCCCAAAGGGCTACATCCAGGTAAATCTCTCCCAGCCCCAGGGTAACATCGTGGTAAATCTCTCCCAGCCCCAAAGGGTAACGTCCTGGTAAATCTCTCCCAGTCCCCAAAGGGCAACATCCTGGTAAATCTCTCCCAGTCCCCAAAGGGCAACATCCTGGTAAATCTCTCCCAGCCCCAGGGTAACATCCTGGTAAATCTCTCCCTGTCCCCAAAGGGTAACATCCTGGTAAATCTCTCCCAGTCCCAAAGGGTAACATCCTGGTAAATCTCTCCCAGTCCCAAAGGGTAACATCCTGGTAAATCTCTCCCAGTCCCCAAAGGGTAACATCCTGGTAAATCTCTCCCAGTCCCCAAAGGGTAACATCCTGGTAAATCTCTCCCATCCCGAGGGTAACATCCTGGTAAATCTCTACCAGCCCCAGGGTAACATCCTGGTAAATCTCTCCCAGTCCCCAAAGGGTAACATCCTGGTAAATCTCTCCCATCCCGAGGGTAACATCCTGGTAAATCTCTCCCAGTCCCAAAGGGTAATATCCTGGTAAATCTCTCCCAGCCCCAGGGTAACGTCCTGGTAAATCTCTCCCAGTCCCAAAGGGTAACATCCTGGTAAATCTCTCCCAGTTCCAGGGTAACATCCTGGTAAATCTCTCCCAGCCCCAAAGGGTAATATCCTGGTAAATCTCTCCCAGTCCCAAAGGGTAACATCCTGGTAAATCTCTCCCAGTCCCAGGGTAACATCCTGGTAAATCTCTCCCAGCCCCAGGGTAACATCCTGGTAAATCTCTCCCAGTCCCAGGGTAACATCCTGGTAAATCTCTCCCAGTCCCCAAAGGGTAACATCCTGGTAAATCTCTCCCAGTCCCAAAGGGTAACATCCTGGTAAATCTCTCCCAGCCCCAGGGTAACATCCTGGTAAATCTCTCCCAGTCCCAGGGTAACATCCTGGTAAATCTCTCCCAGTCCCCAAAGGGTAACATCCTGGTAAATCTCTCCCAGTCCCAAAGGGTAACATCCTGGTAAATCTCTCCCAGTCCCAGGGTAACATCCTGGTAAATCTCTCCCAGTCCCCAAAGGGTAACATCCTGGTAAATCTCTCCCAGTCCCAAAGGGTAACATCCTGGTAAATCTCTCCCAGTCCCAGGGTAACATCCTGGTAAATCTCTCCCAGCCCCAAAGGGTAATATCCTGGTAAATCTCTCCCAGTCCCAAAGGGTAACATCCTGGTAAATCTCTCCCAGTCCCAGGGTAACATCCTGGTAAATCTCTCCCAGTCCCAGGGTAACATCCTGGTAAATCTCTCCCAGCCCCAGGGTAACATCCTGGTAAATCTCTCCCAGTCCCAGGGTAACATCCTGGTAAATCTCTCCCAGTCCCCAAAGGGTAACATCCTGGTAAATCTCTCCCAGTCCCCAAAAGGTAACATCCTGGTAAATCTCTCCCAGTCCCCAAAGGGTAACATCCTGGTAAATCTCTCCCAGTCCCAAAGGGTAACATCCTGGTAAATCTCTCCCAGTCCCAAAGGGTAACATCCTGGTAAATCTCTCCCAGCCCCAGGGTAACATCCTGGTAAATCTCTCCCAGTCCCAAAGGGTAACATCCTGGTAAATCTCTCCCAGCCCCCAAAGGGTAACATCCTGGTAAATCTCTCCCAACCCCAGGGTAACATCCTGGTATATCTCTCCCAGTCCCAGGGTAACATCCTGGTAAATCTCTCCCAGTCCCAAAGGGTAACACCCTGGTAAATCTCTCCCAGCCCCAGGGTAACATCCAGGTAAATCTCTCCCAGCCACAGGGTAACATCCTGGTAAATCTCTCCCAGCCCCAAAGGGTAACATCCTGGTAAATCTCTCCCAACCCCAGGGTAACATCCTGGTAAATCTCTCCCAGTCCCCAAAGGGTAGCATCCCGTTAAATCTCTCCCAGTCCCAGGGTGACATCCTGGAAAATCTCTCCCAGTCCCAGGGTGATATCTTGGTAAATCCCTCCCAGCCCCAGGGTAACATCCTGGTAAATCTCTCCCAGTCCCAGGGTAACATCCTGGTAAATCTCTCCCAGTCCCAGGGTAACATCCTGGTAAATCTCTCCCAGTCCCAGGGTGACATCCTGGTAAATCTCTCCCAGCCCCAAAGGGTAACATCCTGGTAAATCTCTCCCAGTCCCCAAAGGGTAACATCCTGGTAAATCTCTCCCAGTCCCAAAGGGTAACATCCTGGTAAATCTCTCCCAGTCCCAAAGGGTAACATCCTGGTAAATCTCTCCCAGTCCCAGGGTAACATCCTGGTAAATCTCTCCCAGTCCCAGGGTAACATCCTGGTAAATCTCTCCCAGTCCCAGGGTAACATCCTGGTAAATCTCTCCCAGTCCCAGGGTAACATCCTGGTAAATCTCTCCCAGTCCCCAAAGGGTAACATCCTGGTAAATCTCTCCCAGCCCCAGGGTAACATCCTGGTAAATCTCTCCCAGTCCCAGGGTAACATCCTGGTAAATCTCTCCCAGTCCCAAAGGGTAACATCCTGGTAAATCTCTCCCAGTCCCAGGGTAACATCCTGGTAAATCTCTCCCAGTCCCCAAAGGGTAACATCCTGGTAAATCTCTCCCAGTCCCAGGGTAACATCCTGGTAAATCTCTCCCAGTCCCAAAGGGTAACATCCTGGTAAATCTCTGCCAGTCCAGGGTAACATCCTGGTAAATCTCTCCCAGTCCCCAAAGGGTAACATCCTGGTAAATCTCTCCCAGTCCCAAAGGGTAACATCCTGGTAAATCTCTCCCAGTCCCCAAAGGGTAACATCCTGGTAAATCTCTCCCAGTCCCAGGCTAACATCCTGGTAAATCTCTCCCAGTCCCAGGGTAACATCCTGGTAATCTCGCCCAGTCCCAAAGGGTAACATCCTGGTAAATCTCTCCCAGTCCCAAAGGGTAACATCCTGGTAAATCTCTCCCAGCCCCAGTGTAACATCCTGGTAAATCTCTCCCAGTCCCAAAGGGTAACATCCTGGTAAATCTCTCCCAGTCCCAAAGGGCAACATCCTGGTAAATCTCTCCCAGCCCCAGGGTAACATCGTGGTAAATCTCTCCCAGCCCAAAGGGCTACATCCAGGTAAATCTCTCCCAGCCCCAGGGTAACATCGTGGTAAATCTCTCCCAGCCCCAAAGGGTAACGTCCTGGTAAATCTCTCCCAGTCCCCAAAGGGCAACATCCTGGTAAATCTCTCCCAGCCCCAGGGTAACATCCTGGTAAATCTCTCCCAGTCCAGGGTAACATCCTGGTAAATCTCTCCCAGTCCCAAAGGGTAACATCCTGGTAAATCTCTCCCTGTCCCCAAAGGGTAACATCCTGGTAAATCTCTCCCAGTCCCAAAGGGTAACATCCTGGTAAATCTCTCCAGTCCCAAAGGGTAACATCCTGGTAAATCTCTCCCAGTCCCCAAAGGGTAACATCCTGGTAAATCTCTCCCAGTCCCCAAAGGGTAACATCCTGGTAAATCTCTCCCATCCCGAGGGTAACATCCTGTAAATCTCTCCCAGCCCCAGGGTAACATCCTGGTAAATCTCTCCCAGTCCCAAAGGGTAATATCCTGGTAAATCTCTCCCAGCCCCAGGGTAACGTCCTGGTAAATCTCTCCCAGTCCCAGGGTAACATCCTGGTAAATCTCTCCCAGCCCCAAAGGGTAATATCCTGGTAAATCTCTCCCAGTCCCAAAGGGTAACATCCTGGTAAATCTCTCCAGTCCCAAAGGGTAACATCCTGGTAAATCTCTCCCAGCCCCAGGGTAACATCCTGGTAAATCTCTCCCAGTCCCAAAGGGTAACATCCTGGTAAATCTCTCCCAGCCCCAAAGGGTAACATCCTGGTAAATCTCTCCCAACCCCAGGGTAACATCCTGGTAAATCTCTCCCAGTCCCAGGGTAACATCCTGGTAAATCTCTCCCAGCCCCAGGGTAACATCCTGGTAAATCTCTCCCAGCCCCAAAGGGTAACATCCTGGTAAATCTCTCCCAGTCCCAAAGGGTAACATCCTGGTAAATCTCTCCCAGTCCCAAAGGGTAACATCCTGGTAAATCTCTCCCAGCCCCAGGGTAACACCCTGGTAAATCTCTCCCAGTCCCAAAGGGGTAACATCCTGGTAAATCTCTCCAGCCCCAAGGTAACACCCTGGTAAATCTCTCCCAGCCCCAGGGTAACATCCAGGTAAATCTCTCCCAGCCACAGGGTAACATCCTGGTAAATCTCTCCCATCCCCCAAAGGGTAACATCCTGGTAAATCTCTCCAGTTCCAAAGGGTAACATCCTGGTAAATCTCTCCCAGTATCCCAGGGTAAAATCCTGGTAAATCTCTCCCAGCCCCAAAGGGTAACATCCTGGTAAATCTCTCCAGTCCCAAAGGGTAGCATCCTGGTAAATCTCTCCCAGCCCCAAAGGGTAACATCCCGTTAAATCTCTCCCAGTCCCAGAGTGACATCCTGGAAAATCTCTCCAGTCCCAGGGTGATATCTTGGTTAATCCCTCCAGCCCCAGGGTAACATCCTGGTAATCTCTCCAGTCCCAGGGTAACATCCTGGTAAATCTCTCCCAGTCCCCAAAGGGTAACATCCTGGTAAATCTCTCCAGTCCCAGGGTAACATCCTGGTAAATCTCTCCCAGTCCCAGGGTAACATCCTGGTAAATCTCTCCCAGTCCCAAAGGGTAACATCCTGGTAAATCTCTCCCAGTCCCAAAGGGTAACATCCTGGTAAATCTCTCCCAGTCCCAGGGGAACATCCTGGTAAGTCTCTCCCAGCCCCAAAGGGTAACATCCTGGTAAATCTCTCCCAGTCCCAAATGGTAACATCCTGGTAAATCTCTCCCAGCCCCAGGGTAACATCCTGGTAAATCTCTCCCAGTCCCAGGGTAACATCCTGGTAAATCTCTCCCAGTCCCAAAGGGTAACATCTGGTAAATCTCTCCAGCCCCAGGGTAACATCCTGGTAAATCTCTCCCAGTCCCAAAGGGTAACATCCTGGTAAATCTCTCCAGTCCAAAGGGTAACATCCTGGTAAATCTCTCCCAGTCCCAGGGTAACATCCTGGTACATCTCTCCCAGTCCCAAAGGGTAACATCCTGGTAAATCTCTCCCAGTCCCAAAGGGTAACATCCTGGTAAATCTCTCCCAGTCCCCAAAGGGGAACATCCTGGTAAATCTCTCCCAGCCCCAGGGTAACATCCTGGTAAATCTCTCCCAGTCCCAAAGGGTAACATCCTGGTAAATCTCTCCCAGCCCCAGGGTAACATCCTGGTAAATCTCTCCCAGTCCCAGGGTAACATCCTGGTAAATCTCTCCCAGTCCCAGGGTAAGATCCTGGTAAATCTCTCCCAGTCCCCAAAGGGTAACATCCTGGTAAATCTCTCCCAGTCCCAGGGTAACATCCTGGTAAATCTCTCCAGTCCCAGGGTAACATCCTGGTAAATCTCTCCCAGCCCCAAAGGGTAACATCCTGGTAAATCACTCCCAGTTCCAAAGGGTAACATCCTGGTAAATCTCTCCCAGTCCCAAAGGGTAACATCCTGGTAAATCTCTCCAGTCCCAAGGGTAACATCCTGGTAAATCTCTCCCTGTCCCAAAGGGTAACATCCTGGTAAATCTCTCCCAGTCCAGGGTAACATCCTGGTAAATCTCTCCAGCCCCAAAGGGTAACATCCTGGTAAATCTCTCCAGTCCCAGGGTAACATCCTGTAAATCTCTCCCAGCCCCAAAGGGTAACATCCTGGTAAATCTCTCCCAGTCCCAGAGGGTAACATCCTGGTAAATCTCTCCCAGTCCCAAAGGGTAACATCCTGGTAAATCTCTCCCAGTCCCAGGGTAACATCCTGGTAAATCACTCCCAGTCCCAGGGTAACAT